>NC_022023.1:7637309-7658256 GCF_000317375.1 Microtus ochrogaster
AAATCCTCAATAAATAAATAAATAAAAAAAAAATTTCTTTGAACTTCATTTCATCAGGAACAAAACTTTTGGGGGATCAAAAAGAGACTTAAGAACACACAATAAATGTAAAACAACACAATTCACAAAAATGGATTTCTGTTTATTTAACACATAGAAAAACCTGAATTCACCATTTTGTTATTGACTTGGCACAGGTTTTCTTAGAGCCCTGATTGAAGAACATCAATTTGGGAACAAGGAAACAATAACAAAATTTCCTCCCTCTTAGTCAATAGTATTTTTTTTACATTTATAAAAAAACCTACACAATTATGAGAAAAGTATCCACATTTTAAATTTTCAATTAAATTTTTCACAGATGTTTACTTACACAAAAATAAGTAATTCTCTAAAATATGATTTTTATTGGGCTTTGGTGAAGACACCTCAGAAATATTAGTAGTCATTTTAATGTCCTTAGGGGTCTATTAATTGTACTGATAATGAGTGTTTGTTATATTTTCATATGTGTAACCAATGCATGCCAATCTTACCTGTGCCTCCCTCTCTTGTCCCACTCTCATCCCCCGTATGCCCTTCTGTTCTCAACTAGATCCATTTCACTTGCGTGTCTTTCTGACCCATTGAGCATCATTAAGGTTGTTTATAGGAGCATGGGTGAGAATTTTGTATGAAGAGAGGTTAGAGGGAGGAAACAGAAGGAGAAAAAAAATGCAATTATCATCTCTAAAATAAAAAATAAAAGAATACTTATGAGAGCTACTCATAAAATTTCTTTGATGGCAGCAATGAACAACGTCTTCATATTTCTGCTCCTAATCACACATATGACACAATTCTCATTTCTCCTGCCTTTCCTTTCTTACACTTACCACATGCATGTTGTTAGAGAAGACTTCTTGCCTTTGCTATTTTCTGTAGAGCCTGGGGTGTTCTAAACTATTGCCTTACTAGAACAGCTCACTCAATTAATGCAATCTATACATTTTAAGTGAATATGGCACATTTAATATAGAAATTCACTATGAATTAAAAATAAATAGCTCCCCTTTTTGCATCAGTCATCTCCAGAAAATTTCCCTCCTGCCACTGTCTTTGTGTTACTCAAACACCCAAAACAGAGGACTAGAAAAGAGTGGAGAATGTTTTGTTACTCATCTTCTTTCATTCTATCACCAGCAAGTTTGAAATTACTAGGAGATATAAAAGATATGTGTTTTTGTATAGTTGGTGCTTTAGGACTTGCAAGCTTTAAGGACTCATATTTGTATTCCTGAGAGGATGCGTAGTTTGTTATTAATGACATATCCGTCAAAATTATGGTTATGCTGCCTCCTACCCAGGCCTATCACTGTTGTGATTCCGTGCCTCTATAGGATGAAGTAAAGATGTGTTTACCCGCAAGACTGCTTGTTATGACTGTACTCATGGTGCAGCGTTAGAGCAGAGCGAAACAGAACAGCACATTGGAGTGGATCACTAAGCAACCAGAGTGTGAAAATGAGCTTTGTTTTTCTTTTTTTTTCTGAGTTATAGATATTTCTGGTTGAGTGAGGAGCTCCGAGTAGCTAGAATCCAAATCTTAGAAATAGGATTGAAAGCAGACATCTAAGAGCACCAGATTTAAGCAAGTGTGGAAATTATACATCAATATTTCAGACTTTGCTGAAAGGTCAAAATGTTAAAGGAACGCAGCACAAGAAGTGCAGTTAATTGAATGGGATTTGAGGACCAAGAAGATGAAAGCGGACCCCACGTTTTGAGGATAGCAGTGAGGAGAAACTGGAAGTGTGGGGACATTAAATCTCAAGAAGAGAAGATTGCAACCACGTGAGCTGGAGTGTTTTATGCCTTTAATCCCAGCACTCAGGAGGCGGAGGTTGGCAGATCCCTGTGAGTTTGAGGCCAGCCTGGTTTACTGAGTGAGTTCCAGAACAGCCAGGGATACACAGAGAAATCCTGTCTCAAAAATAAAACCTAAATAAGTAAATCAATCAATCAATCAATTAATCAGTCAATCAAGAATCCAAAGGACACTCAAAGTATAGAAAAAACAGGACATTGTATAAATGAAACCATATGTGACATGCATATTTAATTATGGTATCTAACCCTACCTTACACATTTGCATGGAATATGTTTGGGGAAAGTCATGATCTTTCTTTTGTACCATCAAGATCTGGCAAATAATCAACTATTGAAGACCTATCTTAGATGCTCTTCTTTTTCAAAAATTATTTTGGAATGTGTAACAATATAGAAATTATTTGGCTAAGTTTTTAAGTTGTATCACTTTACTGTAATAAACTCACAAATAAAATCCTGGATAGATTAATGTAGCCATTCAGCCAAGCATTTGCTCAGCCCCACGCTTTATGCTTCTCAGTGAGCTTCTAACAGTGAGATGGCTATTCTGGTCATGCAGTTTCTCTTAGGGTTTTGAACTTTCGGTGTCAATTACATTTTTATAACTGTATTCACCACACACAAAAAAGAGAAGAAAAGAAAAGAAATATAATAGAATCGAATTTGAAAAGTAATAAGCTTGTATTTGTTTGATGACATATGTATCGATTTACATGCCTTTGATTCATTTTCATGACTAATATTACCTTTCTTGGTCCCCCCTCTAAATGTCATATGGTACCCAAATCTTCATCTGTTAATGTATCTACAAGAATATATTATAGGCTAGAATATGCATATTGGGGGATAATTATTTTAATTTCTTTCTGAGTTTGAATCACCTTTATTAATATACACTAGAAATTCATCCATTTTCTTAATTTCGCTTTTCTTTATATCTGAATGATATTCTATTTTGTGTATATACCACATTTATTATTTGTCTATCTGCTGGTAGGCTTCTAGGTGTTTTTGATTTCCTTGTTGTTATTAATAGAACAGCAATAAACGTGGATGTGTAAGCCTTTTGGCTGTGCTGGGGATCAAAATCAGAATTTTGAGCATGCTAGTCAACCACTCTACCAACTGAGCTAGATATGCACCATAAAATTTTCATATATTGGGTAAATATCACTAGTGTAACAAGAGAGCAGCAATGTATGTATGGTGTAAAATATTCATGCAGTTTAAAAATAAGACTCTTTGTCATACAAGTTGAGTCTCAAAGAATGAAAATTTAAAATACAAAGGTTTGAAATTATAAATTGTACTGCATATTTTATGTACTACTCTCACATTTTGCTGAGATGTTTTCCTTAATTTATGGACATAGAAAGAACATTTTTCTAAGATTGCTCAGGTTTATAGTGATAGTGAAATCAGACCAAGAAGGTAATTTCTCAGGTCTTGAAGTTTCCATTGAAGCAATTTCAGGATAGACACACTTTTAATGATTTTTTTTTAATTTAAAGTACATGTTAGGGAACCTATGGGTGTTCATATGAAATAACATAGAGTTAAAGACAATGTAATAAATACAGAAACGACAGTATTTATGGGAGACAATCTGGGTTCTAAGTCTTACTTATTCCTGGTATAACTTTAGACAAACATTCATCAATATTTATAAAGCAAAGGCAACTTTAAAGAGTGCAAGTATATTATGAGAGTCCAAGACAGATCGTATATGAAAAACAAATATGCCATGTCTGGAGCACAGTAGTACTCAAGCATCATAACTAATTTCCTTTTGTTAACATATAGTAGATTGGTGTCTATCTTAATGTAAAGGAAACAAGCCAAGTTTTGTCAATATACAAAGTGGTCAAGGATCTCTATTTAATAATTCCCCTGTAGTCATATTTTTCTTCTTGACAACCTTTACTTTAATATCTAATATCTAATGATTGTTGTAGTTTGTATTCTAGATTGATTGCTTTGTATCCCATATCACTTATTGTCCTTCAGAGTAATTGGAGTCTAAAAACTTTGTGCTCCTCTCAGTCCACCTTAGTCTCTCCCCATGAAATGAAGCACCATCTGGACCTTGTCTATATTTGTCTTAAGAGAGAGAACAGATTGAACAGTTTGAAGAACTTGTAAATTCAACAGACAATCAATTTGGACAGAGCAATTGTTCTTCTGGGTGTTAAGGGTAACCTAAATTCACTTGTGAAAGGTTCATTCATTATTCCCAACCTGGTGTTTCCAGATAGAAGTGAAGAAGTAACCAGACAGATGTGTCCTAATGTTTGCAAAGTCTCTGTGCATGGGTGCAGTCAGGATGTACCTCCCACAATCCACTGCATTCATGGTGACAAGGCTTGCATGGGTTTCAATAATAAAAGCTTCAGAGATGCACCTATCTTACTGATTACTTGATTATATGTCAGATACAAAAGTTAACTTGAAAGACCAAGAGACTTTCTGAACTATTAATTCGTCAAATATTTAATATGCTTTATTGTTATAGTTTGGACAAATGGCCCCCAAAGGCCTATGTGCTTAAGGGATGCCTTTCCCATTCCACTGCGCTACTGAGAAGTGGTTGGACTGGCAGAGTTTCAAGCTGGTTTGGTCTTCCAGGGACTGGAAAATACCTCTGAAGGGGGATATCGAGACATCAGCCCCTTCTGCTTCCTGTGTCTAACATTCATTTCATTCCTCAAGAAACTGAGTTTCCTTTACCTTGTGTTCACACCGTAAAATACTGCACTGACCCAAAAGTGATGGGCCAACCTTCTGTGAACCAAGCGAAAAGTCAAAATAGGCTGCCTGGGGTATTTTGTTGTAGGCAGGGGAGCCTGACTAACAAGTCCACTGTGTAGAGAAAGAGAGCACAATGCTGTCACAACCATCAGGGATACATTTCTTAACTTAGAGCTCTACAAATAGCTAAAGTGCAAATACAATATGAGAACAGCTTAAATTTCTAGAGACCAAGTAAAGGAGTAACCCAGAAAGAGGAAGCCACAGATGTAGGAGGCTTGGAAAATCAGGGAAGAAGTTAGGATGGAAGGTTCCCAAAATACCATCAGTGGAAGTGGCCCAGAGAACAATCACTTTTTTTATGTAAATGAGAAAAAACACAGAGGGACAGTGTTTTGACAGAGTAAGTAGTGAAATGAGGAGATAACTAAGTATAAGGTGATAGAATCAAGTTGCTTAAGGAAAAGACAACGTGAGAAGCTGCAAAAGCCCTTGGGAAGGCTCTGTTCTAAAATACAAAGCAAACCATAATAACAGTACGGGTGCGAACTTTTTCATAAACTTTAAAATGTGTATCTTGAGTGGAGAAGAAATCCATTTGATCTTAATATGAGGAACATTCCTTTCTGAATGACTTAAAACTCATACTGTTAAATTGGCCGAGAAAAAAAAATAGAACTTTAATATATTGCCTGGCTGTGACTGAAAAATTTCCACAGAATGAAAACAACGTAAACGCCCATTTATTGGTTTTCAACTTTATATATAACTTACAACAAAATAAGGCATTGTTACAGATGCATGAAAAAATTAAATATCAATAATCTGGAACCTATAAAGTATAAGTTTAATACTCAGAAATGAGGTTACTGAAGGAAGATTGGTGGCTAATTTTGATAATTAAAAAGGATGGAATTGAGGAAATCCATGGAAAGTTGATGAATGGGATCTGAGAAATTGGATCTCTGAGAAATTAGAGTTGCTCACATTATGGAGACAAGGGCTCAAATGGTAGAAATATCACAGTTGTGAAATTCAGAGGTGGGTGATTTCCATACTAGTCATTCACATAAAGAAGTCAATAGATTCTAAAATGGCTAAATCAAAAGTTGGACCTTATTCAATATACGGGTTCATGTATGAGTTCATCATTCATCTAGAAAAAAATAGAGACAGTTCCCAGAGGAGAGTCAGGAATTAAAGAGAGTCTAAGTGGTCCAGGACAATCTGTAGGGAAATAAAAATAATATTTATCTGCACCTAATACTTCAGGTGAAATGTAAAGAATCCGTTAAATTGCCTAAGGCATTCACAATAATGGGAATAGGCTTTTTTTTTTTTTTGCTTATTGCTTCAGGTGTTGTCTCTCTGTCACTCATAACTGTGTTGAGGGTTACTCTGTTTAAACCAGTGTTGATTAATAACAAATACATCCTAATTTCCTGAGCTTTTACATAGAGTTTTTAGAGAGGAGCCATAAAATAATGAGGTGCATTTGTCTTTTCTCTTTGCTTCAGTAAGATGTATTGAGAAACGCTGATCTTGATCTCAAACACACAAGTCATATCTTGCTTGTATTGTTTGGTCAGGGTCTCTTGGACGTTTACTTTGCCTCAAGTGTCTAGAGGGCCCAGGATTAACAACAGAGGCCTAATGCTATTATATTTACAGCTTACTGATTTTCCAGAGAAGACCTTACCTTCCAGTCATGGTTTAGTGAGAATGCCAGCTCAGTATATGTCAAACAAAATGTGTGGATTATTGGATGTTATAGAAAATAAGACCCTTTTAATGGATCCTGAGGAATGCTGATTTCTCAGGGTAGGCCTTAGTGTAATAATGAAAGTGGGTTGAGTATTTAAATCTTGAAAGCAAGTGTTGTAGAAATGGCTCAGCCTGTAAGGAAACTTACTGCACATGCGTGAGAACATGAGTTACTATCAGCACTCAATGAGAAGACCAACTGTGGCCACATGTGCCCACAACTCCAGTGCTGAGGGTAGTCAGGAACCAGCTAGTCTATGGAAGTTCCTGTTCATCAACAGTGACCAGGCTCAGTGATAGACCTTGTCTCAAAGGCATAAGGCAGAAAGTGACAGTGCAGGATACCCAACTTTCTCTTGTGGCCTTGATTTGTGTTCACACAGGCATGAGCACTAGTATACACATGTGCAACATGTCACACACACAAACACACACAACTACTTGCATGCATACATACATAAATACACACATATTTCTAAAATATGAGTTTAATGAATGAGATCAGAATCCTTGTCCCTACTCGTGTCATTAAAATAACTCCTTTTGGGCTGTGACCTGTGGCTGTGTGTGGTATCTCAAAGATGTGCACTGCTGTATAAAGAGATGGCATAAGCTTTTGGTACCCTCTATGACTCGGAGATCCAAGTAAGAGCCAGGTATCTGTGACTTGTCCACAGCTTACATGTGATTAGATGCGTGTTACAGAGATGGATAGAGGGAGCCATGATTAGACGGCACTGTGATAATTTTGAGGTTAGACGCAAATTGAGAGTTACATCTTTGAGCAGGTTGTTCTTTAAATATCTGTGCTGTTATATCCTGCCTTCTACCTTTCCAAGAGCCTCCTCCAAATATGCATTTCACTTTCCCTATCTAACCTCTGCACCTGGCACAGGGAAACAGATGGGAGAACCTGAAATCTCAATTAAAACTTCTGCTTAATGTATCTTGAACGGGTGTTGGAAGTCGTTTGAGTCAGAATCACTGCACAAGTACTCTGCCACCTGGTGGCTCTTAGAGGCAATACAATTCATACTGAAGTAAATGCCTGCACCCAGTTCCTTTACTTTGATTGGGACTGCATGGGCTGGATTATATATCTTCACCTTATTTAAAGAAGTACAGTTGCTAGGTCTACAATAAATGATGTCCAGGACTTGGCTGTCTAATGCTCTTGAAAACACATGGACAGCTAGCCATTGGCTATAACTCTTCAGCCTGCCATGAAATGCCATCCAATTTTCAGAGGGACCACAAAGGCCATCAATTCAGCATGTGAGTCCTTCCTAGTCCCCGTCCTGCAGAATTTAGTTTGAGATTGTAGGCAGCTCTGGCTTAACTTGCACAGCTTACTCTTCTACACCTTGAGGGTGTTTAAAAAGGTGCCAGGTCAAACATTGCACTTGCAGCTCTTTTCCCCATATAAACGAGAAATTATGAAAATTTCTCTTAAATTTGAATTTCCCATATTCACTACATATTCACCAAAGAGATAAGGCTCAATACATGAAAGTTTCAATCAGTTATAACATATTCAGTCTTCGAGGATCTAATCAGTCCCGAAGATCATTAGAATGGAGATAAAGCTCAATGAAAGGAAAGATTCACCCCCAGCCTCTGAAGTCTGAGAGCAGAATTGTGTGTGTGTGTGTGTGTGTGTGTGTGTGTGTGTGTGTATGTGTATGTGTCTGTGAATGTTTGTATTACCAAAAGTGTGAGGTTCTTAATGGCTGAAGTACTGCAATACCTACTGTCCCTGTCACTTAGTCCTGATAGTCATAACATGATTGCTGAGGCAAAAACCTTTCTCATATCAGGGTGTGGTGGTGCACTCTTAATTCTGATACTTGAGAGGCAGAGGCAGGTAGATCTCTCTGTGAGATAGAGAGCAGCCTACCATGTTCCAGTTCTTCCTTGCTACATAGTGAGGACCTGTCTAAGCACAAAAACAGCAACTAAAGAGTCTCAAGTATTCTTATTTATTCACTTACTTACTTATTCTTGAGAGAGGATCTCCTTAGGTACCCTTGACAGTCTTGAAACTTGTTATGGAGACCTTGCTGCCCTGGAACTCATAGAGATCCTCCTGCCTCTCCCCTCCTGGTGCTTGGATTAATGGCCTGCAATATTACATCTGACTGGATCTTCAGGATTTTGAGACAAATTCTTATATAATCTCAGATGGTCCTAGGTACGACATGTCATCATCTTTAGCACTTAATGTAACTAATTACAAAAGCTACGTCCTGTTTATGTTTGCCATGATTATTTCCCATCCCTACTGGTTCCACTTCATCCCAAGGGAGGGAGGATGTTGTATAAAGGCGCAAAGGCCAGGGAACGCAGGAGCTTTTCCTAGCATGGGTCTGTCAGAGATGGAGAAATTCATCCTGGAAAGTTGTGGATGGTTTCACAGTGGAGTGATATTGTGATAACATAGTATAATAGGAAAATTAATTCAGCAGAGAGAACAGTTTTGCTGAAATGTAGGAGAATAAAGCAAGATTGTGCCGGCCCATTAAGAGGCGTTATGAGTATGTGCGTGTGAATCCACAAGAGCAGAGGGAAAGGTAGGTGAAAATCGGAGGGAGGAACGGAGGTCTGAGTACCATGGCATGGCAGATGTTAAGTGCGGGCAGATAGAAGGAAGCTAAGAGGGATGGTGAATGATGAGATGCTGGGTGTGTTGCCAGCATTATGGCACCCTGCTGTCAAGGGGTGGAGCATGATCTGTGTATAAGTGGTATTTAGAAGATGCAGTCGTGGTATATGGTATCAATTATGTGATCATGGGACAGACATGGTTCGTATTGTACCTGCCTTAAAACCATCTAAAAACAATTTTAATTTTCAGCAGAGCCATATCAAAACAAACCAAAAACAATCAAGATTTTTTTTATCCCCCATTGGTGATATAAGGTCGGAGTGGACTTGAAGGCCAAACAGCTATGATGAGGCAAAGCCTCTCTCTATTCAGTGAGTTTTCTCATCTAAAGCAGATACATGCCCTGCAATAACAACCTAACTCCTACTGTGAGTGAGTAGAGCAGAGCCAGAAGCTTCTAAACGTTCTCACTTTGTGTCTCATTCAGCAGGGGTCTCTTAATTACTTTCTGCTTCAGCACAGTTTAAAAATGACACTACTGAAAAAAAAATAAAAAATAAATAAAAATGACACTACTGTCATGGAGAAGTACGTTATCAAAAGTTAACAAACATCTGTGCTGAAACCAGACGGAGGGGACCGTGCAGACATGGACGTGCTTCTCTTCGCAGGAGCTATGGCCATTTTCTAGAAGGTACTGCCCGATGAGGACAGCCCAGTGGTTTACCTGCATGTGTCTAAACACTGAGAAAGGAGTAGCTTGAAGAAAGAGAACTGGCTTTACTGCAGATATTCATGTAATGGCCAAACACTTGATTGGGGTAAACTGAGCTCTCCCAGGAAGTCTGACTTGTGGAAGGCTATTCCGTTCCATGGCAACTGTGCTTCAAGCCATCCCAGTGGGCATTTCCTGCATTGTGTCTCCCCGGCATTTATTTTTCTCTTCCTAATTGTACTTCATTTTTCTCTGGGGATCCCTTCTCTCCCAAATCCGGTAATCCTGATTTGACCATAAAAGTTAAGGCACATGCCCTCACGCTCCAGAGTGAACGGGGATGCCAGAAGCTGAAGCCGCTCCTGCCAGATGCTTCCCACTTGTAAGGAGGCCAGGTAGGCAATCTGGCTTCTGCTGAAACTAATCAGGCAGGCAGCTGCGGCCTGGTTTAGTCTGCTGCTTTTAGCCTATAAGCTTTCCAGAAGCTTCCAATGAAGTATCTTACTGATTAGGCACATCCGAGTTGGCTGCTTACCATTCAGGGTTGGGTGCGGGGTGATTTACTGGGCCATTAGCATTTCAGAAGGGAGGCAGACATCAGGGCTTGCTGAGTTTCTGCCATCAGTCTCTCTGTTTGATATTTTACATATTTCATCATCGATAAATTATCCTTTAGTATAAATTATCTTCACATTAATGGATTCACCCACATTAACAATCTAATGCTAAATCTGATTTACAGTTTTAGGATAAAGCCAACTTCGCGTGAATTTATATAAGAAAATAAAATAAAATTATCTTTCTGTAGCTTGAGTCACATGGTGAGATTATGATTTTGTTTTTTCGAGACAGGTTTCTCTGTTGCTTTGATGCCTGCCCTAGAACTGGCTCTGTAGACCTGGCTAGCCTTGAACTCACAGAGATCTGGCCCCCTCTGCCTCCTGAGGGCGGAGATTAAAGGCGTGTGCCACCATTGTCCAGTTATAATTTTTTTTTTGTAGTTTTGAGTACAGTGAAATTGCCTCAACTGTTTATGTATATAATGTTATTCTCATCTCAATAGCATGTAACTTCTTTATAGTCTTCTCAAGAAGGATTCTAGAATTGAAAATTTTCTGCTTTCAAAAGAAGTGTTATTATTCTAAGGGTAAGGATGTTTTGCCTGCATGTGTGTATGTGCTCCATGCATGCCTCATGCCTGTGGAAGCCAGAAGAGGGTGTCAGAGCGCCTGTAGCTGAAGTTACAGTTTTGAGATGCTATGTGGGTGCTGCGAATTGAACCCAGGTCCTCAAGAGTAGCCTGCTGAGGTACCCAGTGCTGTTTTTCTGCTTCCTGCAGAATGAAACATAAACTATCTATTTGCAGATTTTTTTAAAAAAAAATCGTGTTATGTATCATAGTTTTCTTCCATAAATTCTTCCCATATTATTTCTTTTTCAGGCAAATTTTATAAGTCTATCAGCTGACTTTTATGTCATTTCAACACAAGCTAGAGACATCTGAGAGGCAGGAAACTCAACTGAGAAAAGGCTTCCATAAGATCTAACTATAAGATGTTTATTTAATTCGTGATTGAGGGGAAGGGCTCAGCCCACTGTGGATGGTGCTATCCCTGGGCTGTTGGTCCTGGGTGCTGCATCCCTGTCCACCCCCTAGCTTAAATTCTCTATTGAATATTTAGTTATTAGTGTTCAGATTTCCCTTTTATTAATCTGAACAACTCTCTGAGGTTTCTTCTTCTACATTAGTAATATCTCAGTACATTTTGATGCACAGTCTTATTATTTCTGTTTCACTTTTTTTTTCTTTAACTCCTGGGCTGCTGAAAATGTAGTTTTTAGGATTCCAGAAACATTTTCAAAGCTCTACATCGAACTTAACTTCTAGTTAAGGTCAGGCCAACAATACTGCCCACATTACAGATGAATTTAAAAATGTTGAGAATGTTGACCACACATGTAGTCTAGCACAGGCTACATTTTCAAAGTGTTTCAAGAACATGTGCGTTCTGTATTTGTGACTTGTCTGACGGTCCTGTCTGTCTTCTCATCTTCTCATAGGCATTCTCTATGCTGTACTGTTTCACTTTGTCTCCTACTTTTTCACATGTCTATATAGAAATTCCCTTCTTAAAGTATGCCGTACTATTCTGCAGGGCAAATTTCCAAGGCATTTTCTATTCCCCAGTATTCAGTAAGCTAGGTCTATGCTGTCATGTATTTATTTCATAAGATTTATTTATTGTTTATATGTGTGTGTGTGTGTGTGTGTGTGTGTGTGTGTGTGTGACTTTATGTGTGAGACACGCACACAGGAACCCTAGATAACCCGGAACTGGAGTTATGGAGGGAGTTTGTAAGATGTCCTGTGGGTTCTTGGACCCAAATCTTTGTCATCAGTAAGAGCAGTTTCGGGATTGTATTTAGCCCTTTGTTTAGATCGACTCTGACTGTTTAGTCTTCAGTTTCTACCTCATGTTTTTGACTTCTCTTTTCTAGGTCTTTGATCATAGCTTGAACATGTTACTGTATCTTACTTAGCCTGAGCTTTGAAGTATTTGATGTTTCAGTCTGTTGTTCTTGGTACTGACTTTGAAGCATAACAACTGATTTTTCCTGAAACTTTTATGCTGAATTTCAAGTTTTCTTCAAATATGGATTGAGGGCTAATTTTCAACAGAAAAAAAAACATGTTTGCTTTTTCTAAATACCTAGAAACCATATAAAACTATACTCTGATGTCACTGCTGCTTTGCCAAAATAAAACATAAATTTTGGTCCCAGCCTTCAAAACAAATCTGTAGAAAGAAGTGATTGTGGTTTTTCTGGGATGATCCCTACCCCCACCACTCCTGTCATTATGTCAAAGCTAAAACCGTTGGTAGAAACCGTTCACATTTTTCATTTGTGATGTATCAGTATGCTTGGACAGCTAATAGCAGAGTTCCAAAGGCTTTAGGGCTTTACAAAGAGAAATAATTTCAGAGACCTGGCGAACAAGAAGTTAAAGGTCAGAGATTAAATGAGCAATGGTTTCTAGTAAAGATGTGTTTTTATGGCTCACCTGTGGCTGCCTTATCAATACGTACCCATATAGCCCTCCCTCAATTAGTGCAGGGTGGAAGTGGGGAGGAGGAACTAGGAGAGCAGGGCGTGAGGGAGAAGAAGAGAGAGGGAGATAAGGAAGGGAAGAGGAGGGTGTGGGGAAAATGAGGAACACAGAGGGTGGGAGACCAGGAAAGAGGAAAAGCATTCTCTCGAGAAGGGAGGGCTGGACGGAGAGCCTCTCTGGTGATGCCTGATGTTATGAAGACACTGATACTAATGCATCAAAGCCCCATCTTGGGCTAGGACCTCACTTTGTTCTAAACACTTCCTTAGGGACCCATTTTCAGTGAGGGCAGCATAGGGGGTTAAGTCATTTGTATAAAAATGGTGGGGGTTGGGCTTGCGTTCATTGTATAGCTATGGAACTGATATTTTCCTGGGCCCTTTAGCTAGAGGATATGAGGTTGTAGATACCCTACTTTTTCCTACCATGGTTGTTCCAACTCCTCAGCTTGTATGAAGCAAATAAAGGACCATGTCCTGTGAGATTCCAGAAAGTAACTGTTGAAGAGATTGAGAATGTCCTGAGTTCCAAGGGAAGGTGCTGAGTTTTGTACTTCGTTTTCCTGTCGCAATTCATTTTTGACTGCTGGTAATTTTTTACTGTTTCCTTCAGACTATTTCCACATAAAAATGTGTATGTTTTGAGTTACGTTCTATATTGCAAATGTATTTAACTTCAGTGACACACAGAAATAGATAAAATAATATAGAAGATAATTAATGTACATGTGCTAATTCTATAGATGTAACAATCATTAACATTTTCCCAAATGTTCTTCATCTTTCCCCTATCTTTAATATTTTGCTACAATACGTTAAAGCAATACAGCATAATACTTTGGCCTCCTTATGAGACTGATGTATGTACCTCTGATAATAAAAATATTTTCTCTATAATCATTTAGAAAATTATCAATATGTTTTAATGTCATCTAGTTCTAGCCTACATTAAACTGTGTTTTATGCTTTCTAACATATTATGTTAGAGTTGGCTTCTTCAAACCTTGACCCAGGACATTTTCACATTTATTGTCGTGTTTTCCTTTGTTTTCTCTTAATCGAGAATCATCTTTTCTAAATTTAATGATTTCAGTGACTCATTGAAAACTGAGTCAGCTGTCTTACATAATGGCTTCTGACAGTGTACAGAATATCCCTAAATTCTCTATATTTTCTATGCACTAAAAACTGGATTTTTTAATCTTTGACTTGGGTGCTTCATACATGATATACATTGTTCATATTTCATTGTCAAATGATATATACAGTCAATAATCATAAATTCTACAATACTGAATATAATTTGTTGTTTGGATTTTTCTACCCTAAATTTCTATATTACTATTATATATATATTATATACTATATTACTATATAAATTTCTGTATTACCCAAAGTAATATAGAAATGTACCCGTTGTAAACCTAGGTCAGTCCCGTGCAGGCTTCTGTTTGTCGGTTCAGTCTTTGGTAGTCCTTATGAGTCTAAGTTAGTTGCTTCTGTGGGTAATACTTTCTAAAGAACACTGATGATGGTAAGTGGTTGGTGCTCTTGCTACCTTTCGTGTTGAAATGAATTATATTTAATTCATTTTTGTTTTGGAGTTCTATGATGGGAAGTTTCCAGTTGCTTTTAATATGAAGAACTAATGTAAGAAAAACCATCAAGCATTCTAGTCAAGGTGCTGCATTTCTGATTAGTATTTCTTGAGTTCATGAGAAGTTTGTTTGTTATGGCTATTCTAGAACATAAACAAACAAAGGAAATTCTTAATTTGATAACATTAAGAATAGAATTTCTACCTCTTTTAACTTTTATTCTATGCTTTAGTGATACAAATAGTTTATCAGTTCTCTGTTCATCCTTTAAAGACAATGTGGTTTCCATGCTTCAGAAATGATTTTTCAGAAGTGTCTCCCTAAAATTGTATTTGTCCTGTATTGACGTGGTAGTGCATCTCTTTAGTTCCAGCACTCGGGAGGCAAAGGCAGACAGATCTCTATGATGTTAAGGCCAGCCTTGTCTACATAGAGAGTTCTAGGATGATAGCTGGGGCTATGTAGAGAAACTCTGCCTCAAAAAAAAAAAAAGAAAGAAAGAAAAAAAGATTTTATCTATCTCCCATCCATAACATTTGTTTTATAATTAATTGAAATCTATTTTACTAAACAAAAGGTTAGTATGGAAATAAAGCATTACTTAAATGGTTAATTGTATTTTAAGACATAACAGAGGCATGAGAAAGTGTGTGTGTGTGTGTGTGTGTGTGTGTGTGTGTGAGAGAGAGAGAGAGAGAGAGAGAGAGAGAGAGAGAGAGAGAGAGAGAGAGGAGTTAAAATTCCATATAAGGAAACATAGCCCTCTAAATAGAAGATTGATTGATGGGGGTTTAAGCAAACACAGAATTAGTGCTATGTGCAAACATTGGTTAATAGGGCTATTTTTCTCCCTGGCTTTCTATTATAACAATATCTCATTATGTGGAGAAAATGAAGACAGAACAAAGTAGGAAAACTTATTTAAAAGGCAAATGGGCAGGTTTACACGAAATATAATTTATGAAAATGGTCACAAGCAAGTCACTGTACAAGACTTAATTAACTAGGTCACACCCAAAGAAATGTTCCACATCAATGTGCTTAACCTCCAGGGAGGGGAAGACATATTCTATTTATATCGTGTGTATGATAATCTGTACTGAATATCAGGAGGCAGATGAAAAGACAAATTTATTTTATAAAAGAGAAACTAAGGTATACAGACACTAGTTTTACATAGTAAGTATCTGGCATCTATAACTTTCATTATGGGTGATTAACCTCTTAATAGAAATATATTCCACTAGCTGTTCCAAAGGTAACCTTGTAGGCTAATATTTAATGGGAAAATCTTGTGACCAACGTTCAGTATTCAGTTCACCTATATCAGAAAAATATGCACGATAATCTGAATTTTAAGTATTCTACTGGACAATTATTTAGATGTTATATAAGATAGAATGATGTATAAAAACTAAAAAATATTTATTATAAATAGACAGTGTGTCACACCAGGCGGCCAAGGAACATGTCACCCCTTGTTGTGTGTGTGCTCTTTTGTCATGGCAATGACTGCAGTGATTCACTCACTCATTCTCTCAGGAAACACGTCAGATGCCGTGGCCACGATATATGTCCCAGCACTGAAAAGGCAAAAAGCTAGTAAGACAACCATTATTCATTTATGCTGCCCACGGTGTCTTTAGAGAATGAGTACCAGGACCGCAGGAGGTGACAACGGCAAGTTCTGCAGTGGAACATGGGACATGTGCCGTGGGTGACTTGACAAGCACGAGGATTCTTTTGCCTTGGATACGTCTTTTTTTGAGTTTTTTTTTCAGTGGTGACACTTTAGATTTGGGTGTTGAAGACTGAAAACAACTCCTCCACCTAAAGAAGTGTCAAAAAATATTTGAGACATAAAACCAGAGAACCAAGGCCATTTGTGGAGCTGGACACTTTCGAACAGCATGAGGCATTGAGAAGTAGAGCATGGCTCTCTGTAATTGCCATAGAGAGATGTGTGAGCTTGGATGTCATATGACCCTATGTGGCACTGCCGGAAGACTGGGCAGATGGAGAGCCACAAAAGAAATCTAGGCTTTTAAACTCCAGGTGGCCAGCAAACTGTGGTGTCATTTAGGTAGTCACCGGTTCTCCATTTTGGAGGGTACGTTGTAGTAAAAGCATGAGTTTGAAGGGGATTTCCAGTAGATGGAATATGACTCACAGTTATACTGATAAGAGAATATAGCTGTCTGAGCAGAGGAGGGCTTAAACATTGAAAATTATACAAAGAAGTGATCATGAATTATTATGAAGAGACTGAGTCTAACACATTATAGTATTACATGAAGAGGAGTAGTTCATAGAGCTATTCTGAAGGAAGTTTCCAGAGCTTGGTTTCAGGAATACAGAGGTTTTAGAAAATGAAGATAACTTTAGAAGAAGGGCTATGAAGGACAAAGACAACAGATGTTTTGTGCCACCGCAAAGATCTACCTCTGCCTTATGTCACTGGGAATTATAAGCACAACTTACGTGTCCAACTTTTCTTTTTGTGGGTAGTTGGTATTAAACTCTATGTATATATGCAGCTTTATGTATCTGTTTGTTTCCTAAGAGAGAAAACTCATATTTAGTATCGAACAATGTGATTGAGTACATCCACAGTCATCCAGATGTTGAATATTATGTTTCACAGGTTAATTCTACAACTGGTAACAGTTCACAGTAATGTTTCAACTATCTCCACTCTTCTCTTTCTCTCTCCATATTGGTCTGTCAATCAAAGATTTTTCTAAAGAATACACTATATAGTATCTTATTCATTAATTAAGGTCCTTATTCAAATGTGCCAATCACTTATGTGGCTTCATTTTACTCAATTCAGAGTGTAGAGTGCTTAGTAAAAGAACGAAGGGTTCTGTAAAAGATTACTCAGTAAGTGTATGTGAATGATTTAAGTCTGTTGAAGGTACTGAGTCGGAAAGTTAGGTTGACAGTTTAGCCTAAACAATGACCATCAAGGGCAGTGATGGGGGAGTCATTCAGCACCATTGGACTTTAGCCAAGGCAAGCTCAACACTGAAGAGTTTTCTATGGATTAATAGGAATGAATTTCTAATATGAACGAATAATGGAACCTGTTTTGTGCTCCTGTGACTTTCTCTGGAGAAATGTGTGTTTTGTAGTAGTGTTGAAGGGACTAGCTTTAAATCAGCAGCAAGGAGTGTGATTTCGCTGGTCCCATCTGGAAAGTATCAGTTCTTCACCTATGATATTTTTAAGCCACCACAATTCAAAGCAGTGCAAAGATAGCTCATGAGAAGTTAAAGCTATAATTTTTTGATTTCCATGATTTTGGGTCTGTTATAGGGCACAAATCTTGACAGATAATTTATGTGTTCTGTCTTTTTTATTAAATGTGAATTGATTAATGCCAAACTGCCACAGATTTTGTAGCTACACGGACCTTTCAAGGAGTCCAGTTCTTTAGAAATTAGAATTTTCATGTGTACTATAGCATAATTAGTTTGTAAAATATGAAACAACACTGAATTTGTTGTTTTATTAATATGAAGCTGTGCATTTTCTAATCCACTTCAGATGCCTTCTGAATTGGAAAATTATAATTAAACTGAATAATGAATACAATGATTATCAAGCAGTACTTTAATACATCTACTTTATAATATGAATTTAAATGTAATTCATTCTTTCCCCCCTTTTTCTGTCTGTGTTTGCATTTTTAGGATTAATTTAAATGTAAATAATATTCTTCACACAAATCACCTCCTAAAATCCTTGAAAAGGTAAATCGCAAAACTCTTTTGCTTAATAGGTAGAGCTGAAAATAAACCTTTCTTAAATAACACTAAAGTAAAGGCACTTGGATATGGCGATTTTTCAAAATGATGGCGTTTTCCAGTCAAGTGGGTTCCCTCTTTGTCTATGTAAAGCCAATGTCTAACAGAGAAGAAATGAAATAAAGCTGTGTTCTGTATCATTCAAGAGAAACTATTTTCTCATACAGAGAAATTTACCAAGTGGTACTTTTATTATGGAAGATCATGGCATTTTTATTGAGTTTATTTATTTATTTACATCTCTGCATGTGCCACACAGAGGACAACTTGCTCATATCAGTTCTTTTCTCCCAACATGTGGGTCCAGGGGGTCAGACCACAAGAACTGAAAGCATACTTCTTTACCCATGAAACCAGATTGCTGGTTCCAAAGATATTTATGTTAGATAGTGGGTTGAGCCCATTATGAGAAATATACAATTTTTTATGTTTTTTGAAATAGATGTGGAATAGTGGTAGCCATGCTGAAAAGTACAGAAAAAACTTATTAATTGATCATTTTTGGAAGAATTGATTCTTTTCAGCAGAGTAGGCAAAATTGGTAAAATTTTGTATCATGCATGTATCTATTGAGAGAACAATGTTTTCTGAAGAATTTGTCAATGAACAGTGAAGTAATTCCACATTAATAATGCAACCCAGTTGAAAATGAGGTGAGGCAGTATGGAAGAAAACCAGTAAAAATTAGCTAATCACACTTGACTGACCATTTGGAGTTGGACTTATAAAGAATCTTTTAGCTATGAATGGTGTAGTTATTGCTTCTTTTGCTATGATAAGACACCATGACCATGGACAAAAGAGTTGATTTTGGCTTATGATCCCAGAGAAAGAGTCCATAACAGCAAGGAAGACACAGCAGTAGGTGGCCAGAGCAGGAAACTGTGAGATCACATCCTCATCCACAGGCAGAATGTAGAAAGAGTGAACTGGAGTTGGAGAACATCTGTAAGCTCTGACAGCTGCTCAGGTGACATGCTTTCTCCTCAAAGACTTCACCGCCTACCACCAGCCAGAAACCAGGTATTTAAATACAGAAGAGTGCAAGGGACAGAACTCATTTAAGCCACCTTAGATGGACACCCCAGCTCCTTAAGAAGCCAGCATAGGAACTGTGAAGGGTGGGTGAGAATGTGCTAGACACATTTCTCACACAGCTAGTGAGCCCTCCTCTCTCACAACTTGCACACGACACAAAGCAATTCTTAGAACATTCTAGCCATGTCACAATCCATTATTTTCCTCCAAGCTCTGAGTCTTCCATTTTGGCCCAGGTCTTTCCTGCCTGCCGTTTCAATCACCCTGTAAATGGTTTCTTAAGCCACTCTAGTGCGGCTAACTAGTAGGTTTTTCAAATTCTGACCCTGCATCCTCGTGAGGGAGAGCACAGGCATACTATTGGTGTTCATCCTACAAAAGGAGGAAAGGATGTTTTGTAAGACCCTATTGTGTGCCGTACACTGTGGGAGGAGCTTCACCTTATTTGTCCATGCCCTCAATTTTCCAAATGTTCTATGTTGACAAACAATTACCAAGGTCATCATTTGTGAACAGTGTGTTGCAGCTGTCTCCCAGGTTCACTGGACACTAAGCTTCCCACTGTTGCCACACGGTTTGGGTTGGTACTCCTTTTCTTCAGCTGGGAGAAGCTGAGGGTGTCACTGGGGAAGGTGGACTTGGAAGATGCAGTTGCAAAGCTCATTTCTCACTTTGAAATGAATAACACTTGCTGCTTCCATAAGGATTTCAATTACCGAGTAAAATGGAAATAGAAATAAAACCCACATCACCATTTGTTACTCTTAGGTGAGAGACTGCTCAGATCTGTGGAACCATTAAATATTAAAATCTGTGTATATGTTGTGTTTATGAAATATGAAATATTCATTCTGGGACATGCGCTCTTGGCAGGAAAAAAATGGTTTAATTTTGCCTGTGAGATTTTATATTCTCTCTTCCTAAGGAGAATGGCTAAGAACCTCTCTCTAGCATTGCTGTAATTATTTATATTTTGTTTTAAAATGTTGTTTATGAAGTCTTAGCAAATGCATGGATTGAACAGTAGTTGTGTTGTTTCCCATCTGAGAGCCTATAGAGAATTAGACAGTCTCACTGAATTTGAGATCTTTTAACAGTAAAGTAGGAGTAAGTTTTCCCTTCATATTGTGTGGAGATCAGCCATACCTACACATACCTGGTGCATAACTATCTCTTAGTACCATGATGCATTTCTTTCTTTATGGACCCTAGAAAACAATCCCTGTAAAAATGTCTGGACCTCTGATTTTTCAGTGTGAGGGTTTATGTCTAAAAATCCATCATCTTTATGACATAAAATTCTAGAATTTGGAAAGGTTATGTTCGTAATACTTCAACCATGTTTGTTTCGTGAAACTTACTTATTGCTTGGCCTAATTCCCTGATTAAAGAGTCAAATTCCTTTCAAAGCCAGCTTTTGACTTGACAGAATAAATAAAGCAGGGTTTTGTATATGTATGTGCCCATATGATCTCAAAGCAAAACTACAGTTGGCACTGAACACTTTAGCCTCTCTAGTTCTGTTTCTAGTTCTGTTTCCTCATAAGAAAAGGCAGAAGTCGCACGCCTTTAATCCCAGCACTCGGGAGGCAGGGGCAGGCGGATCTCTGTGAGTTCGAGACCAGCCTGGTCTACAGAGCTAGTTCCAGGACAGGCTCCAAAGCCACAGAGAAACCCTGTCTCGAAAAA
>NC_022023.1:7658356-7659667 GCF_000317375.1 Microtus ochrogaster
AAAAAAAAAAAAAAAAAAAAAGAAAAGGCAGAAGTTATTAGATCTTTTTCAGAATGTTATCATGGGATCAAAGAAATGAAATCTTTTAACGAACAATAAATATAAACATGTTCTTCCCTTGTTTAGATTACTGATACCTTGTACCTGTAGTTTGATGAGAGACTTAGTTGCATGGTGGTTGAAAACTGTGCTACAGGGCTGAGGATTTGACTGAGAGATTGAAAGCACTTGCTGCTCTTTCAGAACATCCAGGTTAAATTCCTATCATCCACATGGAGGTTCACAGCTGTCTGTAATTCCAGTTTCAGGGGATCTGGTGCCCTGTTCTGCCTTCTGTAGGCCCATGAACACATGTACTATACACACATACACTTAGGCACGCACATACATGCCTATAAAAAATATAAAGAAGCATTTTTTAAAAAAAGCACCGAGTTACCAAGCATGTTACGTTAAACCCAAGTTGCACCCCAAGTCTGCTGTATAGTGACTGGAGAAACATCTCTGCGTGAATCTCCGACTCATCCCTAAATTAAAATAGTAAAACCTGCATCACACATTTGTGCATTTCTCTAAATCGTGCGAGAACATCCGTAAGATATTTTCCCAACTGCAACAGAAGAATGTAAATTCAGGAAGGATCAGCTTGGAGACTTCAAAGGACCCTTTGGGGCAATGAATGATAATATGATTTAATAAGAGTCTAACGTCATCACAAGTTGTTGTCTGCGGAGAGCTAATTCACTTCATTTCTGAAAGGCAATAGTTAATTCCATTACCTCGGCACCCCGCGACTTCCCTATGCACTTTTTGATCATTCTATTGTCTTCATGACCCTGGAGCTCTCACGCAGATCACAGTGAATCAGCAAGCTGCCCTGTTCTCGTATTTGCTCTTCTAGCCCGTAAACAGCAGCAGAAGAAAGTTTTCTGCCTTCTAATATCCTCTCCGATTTCTTCCGTATTTTAAAGTTTGTATCCCAGAGGTCCTTCACATCCAGAGTTAGGTTTTCTGGAAGGCTTTTGTCTTGGTTTATGTTGATGCTGTTTTTGTTTGTGGCAACTGAAAATGGGTTGTTTTCTACTTTCTTGCTCACCGTTTTGTTTTTGTTAGATAGGAAAAATACTGACTTATGGATGTTGATTGTTGTATCCTGCCTCTTCACTCTCAGCATTTATCAGATTAAAGAGTTTACTAGGGCCGGGTGGTGGCGGCGCACGCCTTTAATCCCAGCACTCGGGAGGCAGAGGCAGGCGGATCTCTGAGTTCGAGGCCAGCCGGGTCTACAAGAGCTAGTTCCAGGACAGGAAC
>NC_022023.1:7659767-7673413 GCF_000317375.1 Microtus ochrogaster
AAAAAAAAAAAAAAAAAAAAAAAAAGAGTTTACTCGTAACGAATTTAAGATTAAATATGTAGAATAATATAATACACAGATAAAGATAGTTCAGCCTCGTCCTTTCCTGTCACTGTTCCTTTTATGTCCCTTTCTTATCTTATTACTGTAGCTAAGACTTCAAGTACCATCTCAGGAGGAATGGGTAAAGTGGACCCCCTGTCTTATTCTTGTTGAGAGCAGAAATGAAGATCTTCCCAACTGGAGATAATCCAAGTAAGGGTGTTGAGTCTGTCTGAGCAAGACTAATAGCACATTTGTTCTCATTTATGAATCTTATACTTTCTGTACATGAGCAAATGGTGTAATTGCATTGTGAAATTGTTTAAGGTAACACAGAGCAAAGGGAATGGGTAGGAGTGACAAAGAAATGGCCATGAGTATGAGGAGGGGACTTTGATCTAAGTGTATTATGTCCTTGCATGAAAACGATCTTGTTTAGCCCAGTATATAGATGATGTATATTGAAAAAAAAACAGCCACTATAATAAATAGTGCTAATCAAAACTATTCTGGAGACTGCAAAGTGGTATGTAGATCTTTTTCATCACTTACTAAATACTTCCTGTATTTCAAACCCATGAAATATCACTTGGCATTTACTGAAATTTGTAATCCTATTATCTACCTTATAACACCAGATACATAATTATTAAAAATAAATTGTATGATGTACTAAATGGAGAATTTGGCTTTAAAAGGATACATACTATTTAATTTTTAGCTTGTTTTGGTTACATGCTCTACTTTAAAAGACCAAATTGTTATTTTGGAAGGATCTTTACATAGGAAGGAAATAATAGAATACTCTGTCATAAGCAATGACAATATAGTGAGAGAGTTGTAAAACATAGACAGAAACCATGGCATAGTGAAATAGAACCCAAAAGTACAATGCCTGAGAAATAGAGATCGATTGTCTAATATGTGCTGTGAATATTCTTGACCAAGCATTCTGTGCCATCAGAAATGATATGGGGGACCCTGGGAGCTGGGGTAAGATTGTTATAACTGCAGTGGCTGCAGAGAATTTGGCAGTATAACAAGAGCATGAAAGCCTTGTAGATCTTGGATAGAGAAAATAAATTTCCTTTTAGTGTGTGGGACCTTGTCTTTCGTATTTCCATTAATAAAGAAGAATAGGCTCACTCCGTAGAAACGAAGAGATGGATGATGTTATACTGATTGTCACCAAAGTTTCCAGAGCAGTGATGAATGCAGATGGTATAGACAACACAGTACCACAGAAACTTTGAGCTACCACTCTGTGCTAAAATGGGACTCAGCCTTGTTCACATCTGTCCCACTGCTGAGGTTACCATTAGGCAGTTCCTTGAAACTGAAGTGTTCTAGCCCCTTGCAAGAAGGAAACAAAACAAAACAAAACAAAAAACACCGTTGAACCCTAGGAAAGCGCCCTGAAATCTGGCTTTAGGGGAAGTAGGTAAATTAGTCATAAACTACTCCTACTCCATTACAAACTCACAGACATGAAAAGTCTTCGTAAATCCTACATTTTTAAAAAAGCAGATATTATTTCAAAGCACGTTTCTATGAACATATGCATTTGCAGAAAGTGCATGGGTACTTTCTAGATTTCTCTTTGCACGCCTTGCAAGTTTAAAAAATAACCACTGTTTAAATTTTCTCTCCATTATTGGCTTACTATATGTATATCCTTTTATTGTCTTCAATTGTCCCTCGAGGATGTGTAATTTACTATACCTTATCTTTAACCAACAAGATATTGCCTCTCATATAATGTAGGAAATTCACACTATTCTACCCACAATTCTCATTGCTTATAACTTTCTCTATAAATCATGTAGCATGTAACTATAATTTTTATTTTAATGACTCATTTATTTTTAGATACTAACACTAAAGCAATTATTCCATATATTTGACTTATGTATTTAACAATTCTGACCTTCATGATATTTTTGTGTAGCTGTACATTTTGTATATGGATATACATTTTGTATTATTTTTGTCCAGCCAAAAGCATTTTTTAATATTTACTGCAGTTCACTTTTGGTACCAATGCTTATCAGGTTTTCTTCACTGGAAGATTTTTTTTAAGCACATTGTTATTAACATAAGATAATTACATATTTGTGGTGTTCAGTGAGGTAATTAAGGACATGTATACAATATGTATTGGTCAAATCGTAATCGAGTACTATTTCTATTAAACATTATTTTTTAAATTGAGAAAATTTGAATTCCCCTCTTCTTTTTTTGTAAAATATGTGGTAATGGTGGATAGACAGAGTGCTAAGTTTTTTAGTGTTGTTTTTGTAAGGCATAGAATTTAGCTGTCAATTTCTTTTCCTTAAGTGAAGCAATGTGCCACAGAATGACATTTCAGTCAATGACAGATACATATCTGATGGAAAGCCTATAAAATTATAATGGAGCTAAAAGAATTCCTAAAATAGAATGATACCAAGGCAATCTTATATTATAATATATCACTATATTATCCCACATGACTGGAGAATTTTTGGTGGTGAAGGTATAGACGTCCTGCCAGAGATATAAAAACCCAGGACACTAGGACATAATTTGAAAAGATACCGTGATCGCTAATGACATATATGCCTACTGTAACTTTGGTGTAAAGGATTCTACCATGAAACGGTATGCTGCATTGTGTTAACAATAGTATGGGCCTCTTGTGTAAACTTATTTATTTTTTTTTGAACCCAAAGGTCACTATTGTTTATTCATGCACATTACCTAATTCTGTCATGTCTACCATGATGCCTATGTAATCATGCTCAGAATGTTACTCAGTGACTGTACTGTGCTTTGTCACGTTATAGCCATCAACCTGAATAGCTATGTGTCAGAAATCACTTTCTGGTTTTTCTGTGCATGAGATCTTTTGCTTTTCTAGTTGTGTCTGGGTGTTTTCACTCTGTGGTAATGATGTGATGGTCTATGGTTTTTAAGAGATTTTTTTTCACCCCACTTTTTGGGACTTGACTCCTCCTAAGTAAGCTAACATGGCTGATATCACTTTCAGAGTTTAACACCTTTATTTCATTCTTCAAAAGTTGTCTTCATCATTTTTGCAAATATATCAGGTCCCCCAGCCCACACCTTTGGCAGCAATTAGACTGTCTTTCATTGTTAACCATTACTTCTCTCTGGGCTGTTTGTGTCTTTATATCTCTCTTTCCTTTTGTTTGAATTCTTCTCTGCCATCTTAAGTACATAAAACACACTTTTACATGGACCTTTCCAACATTCTCACCTGCCCCTGTAATCATGTGTGTCATGGCTTGCCTTTTGCTAATTAATTTCTATCTGGATTAGGGGCCACATGTTTTCTTATGCTATGTATGGTATGTAATTTCTGGAAGATGCTAGACATTGCCTCAGTGATGAGGATGCTCACATAGTTTTCCATTCACACAGTTGCACCTTCTCACGAATGCTAAATTACTTTAATCATCCTTAGTCCATCTGATCCTTGCTCTCAGTCACTCCAGTGAAAGAGACTGAGCAGCCCTACCTTGAGTGTTGATGATTTCTAGAGCAAGCTTCTCAGTCCTTTTCCTGGCAATCCTGATAATTCAATGTCTCTCTGTTCTGGGTGATGGGAATCTTAACCCTTCAAACACTGATATGTGGTCTGAGAATTTCTCAATCCATGGGTTTCCAGCAATCCTTGTATAGATTATACAACCAAAGAATTAGTGTGGGAAGGGGCTCTCTATTCTCCTTATCACTCACAGGAGCACAGGTATTCTCCTGTGCCTGTCACAGTAGAGCCTTCTACTCCTTTATCTGGATGACAAATTTCATATGACTTGGCACCCTGGCTTCAATTTCTGTCTTTCCAACATATCAAAAACAAAAACAAAAACCCCAACCCCACAAATTTCTTTTGAATTTCATGGTTCTGTTCCCTCCTGGAAACTGCCTATTGTTATAAACTTGAACAATTATAGAATAATCTTCTTTAAATTTTTTCTTTCATTAAGCACAAAACCTTAGATGTCTAAAAATGTTAATATACATAGAATATATACATAACATTCAGTAGTGTGTGTGCACATGTGTGTGTTTGTGTGTACACCAAATAATCTCATCTTGTTCTTGAGAGTTGGGATTTCTTAAAATATTGGGTGGTGGAAAACAGGATTTTGAGGCATTTTTCTCTCTCATTTTCTTGCCTTTCCAAGAAGTAATCTTCAAAGCTGGAAATGTGGTTCAGTTGATATGATAGTCCTCACATAGCACCCACAAGCCCTCACCAGCACTGTGTATACCAGGCTTTGTGGCACAAGCACTTAGAGGAGTAGAAGAAGAAGTGTCAGAGATTCTAGGTCATTCTCAAGTACATAGAGAGCTTGAGGCCAGCTTGGGACCCATGTGACCTTCCTCCTAGAAAGCAAAAGAAAGTTCTTTCCTATTACAGCCATATTTGTATTTACTCTCTCCCCTTGTTTGTGTTGTTGATTCCATCTCGTCAATGCCTTGGGACTGATGTTGCCAAATAACCCATTTACAAAGCTAGAATAAATTACATAACAATTATATGTTTCTGAATACAAAGAGTACCTGGAGTCATGGGCATGCTGGAGGAGGTGGCCATGGATGTAGAAAACTATGCTGTTTTCTCTCTGTCCTTTAAAATTATCTGTGTAGCACAGCAAGAAGTTCATGATAAAATATAAGTTTGCACAGTTAAATGGACCAAAATGCAAAGGTTATAAATCAAGCATTAAATGGGAAAGAATAGTGATGAGATAGATTGCCTTGGTTAGGATAGGATGCCATAGGCTTGGCCAGCATCCCTCGGCCAGCAAGCCACTCTATCCGTCTCTCGGCCTCAGGAAGAACTGTAGAAACTAGGGTGAGGCAGAAGGCACTGAGCATCTGACATCTCTTGAGGAAGAATCGTATGTCACAAGAGTATAGAAGTTTCCTACAAGATAAGAATTCTTTCTCCTTGGTACCACATATTCAGCAAGTCATGGGACTCTTTCCCATTTGAAAGATTAAATTCCAGAAGTTGTAGACAAGGACTTTCAGGTAAAAACACAACCTTTGCTAATGATAATAGTTGTTTCTGGAAATACGTTAGCCCTTTAGGATTTCCATGGTCCCCTCCTGGTTGTAAAATGACATCTTAGTGCTGTGTCTCTTACAGGCACAGAATATTCTGTGAGATATAGCACCATTCTCTACTCTACCCTACTATACAATACAAGTTAGTTACCTCTGAGACATCGCATTCTATGGTGTTTCTGAAGCTAAATAAAATGCTTAACTCATGTAAATTCAATGAGGTGTTGATACTGAGATTCAGTCCAATTCACTGCAGTTTGCTAAGCAATGGAGCCCAATCAGATTCACAGATTACAACAACATAGTCAGTCACTTCTGCCTTTCACCACTTTTAAGATTATATCAGCATCTCAAAAACAGAAGAATGCTTTAAATAAGACAAATTTATATAAGTTTATATAATTTAAATAAGACAAAATGAGACATTCTGAGAAACTTGTTTGGTTTGAGGAAATTTAGCAATATATTAAAGAAAAGAAACATACCATTTTATGGTTAATATAAGGAAGCTACATTTTAGAGTTACATGTGGCTTTGAGTTCTCATACATACTTGTGTCTCTGCTATGCCTCGTGTCTTCCTTATATAACTAAACAGTGAGGAAAAAACTGGAAGAGAGATTGCCTGAGCTGGCATCCCAGCTCTGCTCCTTTGTATATACAGGACCTAGGATATGCTGTTTTTCTAACTCTTAATATATTTACAATTGATTATGTGTAGAATATGTATATATACATATACATATATGGTTGAGAAAAATGAAATAGTTGCTATGAGTTATTTTATGATAAAAGTAGCACCACTTGCTTAGTAAGCTGTAGATGTCCAGGAATTATTTATTACTTCAGTAGCACAAAACATATATTGTCCAGTTCTGAACCTAAGATGCCCAGCTTGTCCAAGCTGGAATCCCGTGTTTCCCAGCATTGTGTCTCATCTCTACTCTGCCCACTCACAGACAAGCACTGTGCAGTGGTGTGGAGTGCCCAAGCCTTTGTTCTTCCAGACTCGGTAGAGCTAGTGTTTTCCCTACAGTCTAAAGAGAAGACACCACATTGTCATTACCACCGGCTTCCTCGGGGCTTAATTTTGGAGGTGTTAGATCTCCGATTGGGGAATCATCTTCATCTGCTTTTAATCTGGCGCCCAAAGAAAATAAAGGCAAGGAGATTAGTTTCACACACTAATGAAAAGAGAAGCTTGTTACTGGTCACAGCTCCAAAAAAGAATGGCAGGGCTCACTGTTTGATGGAGGCAGAAGGTGCAAAACCAGGTGCCCACACTGAGCTCAGCATCATCTGATAGTGCCTTCAAACAATGCCAATTCTTAATGGGGGCTGGATTTAATAAAAGCTGCAGTCAGCTTTTATCAAGGCCACTTCAAAGGAGATTGCTGCCGAAATGATCCAGAAAGTGTGGGTATGTATGCATAAATGATTTATAAAGTATGAAATACCTTCTGAATTTGCAGCGATATAAGCAGCAGTGACGTAGAGGCTGGAAAACCTTAAAGAAACAGGCACAGTTGTCGTAGTTCATTTTGTACTAGCGTTATGATAGTCATCTTTAGAGACCTTATCTCATTTTTATCTGTTTCCCAGTAGGGAGATATAGCATAATATTAATTCACTGGAATAGGCAACTTATAGAAAATCATTATAACAACCCTGCTGAACATTAAGAAGGCTGGGGAAAGTGCTTCATTTTGTATAGTGTTCTGCATTATTAATGATTTCTTTGATTTGCCTTTATTATGAGATATTTTTCTAACATTTTCTAATAATCTTTTGAAAACTTGTGGATTTTTAAATGTTTATTGACAGTTTCATGTATTCAAATCATAAAATTTAGTTATTTTCATCCCTTGCTTTCCCACTTATATCCCCTTCCTCTCTTGCTGGAGCCCTTCTTCTCAACAAGACCCCTCCTATGTTTATGTCTTCTTTGCTGTGTGTCTCACTAGTTTTAATTAGAGTTTCTTGCCTAAGCATGAGTGGGAGCAAGGGCAACTTAGCAGCAGCTGCACTAATATATACATACATATATATTACATATCACATCTCCCAACAATATTACAACAGTCCCTCAAGGAGGGTTGGTGCCTCATGGGTGCCTCCTTATGAAGAAATATTGAGGGTCTCGATCTTGTACAGCTCTTGTATGGTTTCTGTGAGTTCCCAAGGGCAATGCCCAATTATCTGAAGCTTTAGAAAGTAGTAGATATGCAGAGATAGTGTGTCTTTTTTGCCAGTGTGTCACATCTAACATCTCATTTTTCTTGTTATATTCATCCACTTACCCCATGAGTGCTGAGCTCCTGCTGTGTATGCTAAGGAGACGCTAGGATACAATGCTGCCTTTGTCTTTGGAGATGAAATCAATAATTGCACAACTAAGGTGGAAAGGTCATGTGACTGTGTTATGAAGCAAAGGAGCGTGCTGAAATAAAGCATGTCAGAGGATTGGAGGCCCCCTCCCAGACTTTCATAGAGATAGATGACGAACACAGATGTAGAGGCACATGTTTCTTTTGATATACGTTATTTCCAGGGCTCACATAGCGTTTACATGAAACAGCAACAGCAGTGTTTGCCTCTTGTGCTGACGAGCAGAATAAACGAGAAAACGGGGACTGCTGACTCATCTATAGTCCATTAGCTATAGAGTGGTCACAGTTTTTTTTTCAAGATACGGAATTGAGGCCATGCTGTCTGCCCACAGCTCCATGCTGGCTTTATCTTCACCTTGAGCAAAGGTCCACACTTCTCTTAGGAGCTTCCAGATGAACTGGTCTTTCTTCTCTACTCATTCACCCAAACTGTATCTGTTCTCTTACTTCATTTTTGTATCTTGCTGAAGCATCTCCAGTTTTCCTGATTGATTTAATTTACATTCTGTCTTCCTATGTCTATTCCCTACCCTCTTCTTTTCATCTTGAGGTTTTTCATAACACTAATTTATGATGGTAATGTTCACAAGAAATCAGCAACGTTATGATTTACTAATAAAACTTGATTACTTTCCTGACTCTCTTAAGTACTTTAGGCCTATGAATTCATAGAATATTCAGTATAATGAAAACTAAATTATTAGTATAATCTTCATTTTATAATTCAGAGAATAAGGTGCTATAAGGTAAGTAACTTCCTCAAGACCATACAGCCAGTGAGTAAAGACCAAGGTCATATGCTCTTATTCCAAATTCTCGTCTCTGGACAGCTATGCCCTGTTGTCTCTCAGTACAGAGTATAATTTTGGAACATAGATTATACTTCACAGATGTTGTGATTTGTGTTTTCTTTTATCTTTTGGTATATCAGTTCCACACTGAAGACTAGACCGTAGACTCTAGCTCTATCTCTGCTGTAGAATGTCATGTCTTAATGATGCTCGGGAAATGTTTGCCAATGAATAGTCAGGTCCTGAAACACTCTAGCACCCAGATGATGCTGATTTCTAGGAGAAGTATGTGATGCTTACCCTCATCTTTGAGGGAAGAACTTGTGGAAATAAGTGTAACTATCAGCAGAAATTCCTATCACTAGAAATTCCTTGCCCTCTGATGTAAAGTCCTGTCTCCAGCTCCCTAGCTTTGTCCCCCTGTCTTCAGTGTCCCCATGCTCTTTTGTCGTGTAAATGACATGACTTCTTTCTTAGAGACATTTACAACTGACCAGAGGGCTTATTGGTACCCAGTTCCAAAAGCTTCTAAATTATACAAGATTAAATAAATACATTTTTTTTAAAGAATGGCTTCTCTCAGGACATTACGTATGATGAGGTTATGTATTAAAACTCACATTGGCTCCTCCACGATATTCTGCTCCCTTCTTCAACATCATTTTTTTAAAAAAACCTTTAAAAACTTATTTGATATTTCATACATGTATGCCTGCCTCCAGTGTCCCCAGGCTCTTTTGTTGTGGAAATGACATGACTTCTTTAAGACATTTCCAACTGAGAAGAGGATTTATTGCTACCTCCATTTGCAATGCATTCTGCCTATTCTCTTTAATCTGCACTCTGACCCATCCACACTCCTGCCTACAAATCATTTCCCCCATTTACGTCTTTTTGTTTAGATTTGTGAATCAGAGTTTAATCAGGAGAACCTGTGTCTCCCGAGGTATGGAACTACGTATTGGAGTCTAGTGGGCTCACCAGTGGGTCCACACCTGAAGAGAATGAATGCCTTTTCTCCAACATCCATAAATAGACAATAGTTCTCCAGGGAGGAGTGTGGCTGTGTGCTCTCCTCCCTCACCTATCACTGACTATTGAAAAGTTCAGCCTTGAGCTTGTCCAGTGGAGATAATGGATCTAGATGAGTTTATGACTCTGATGGTTCTGTTATGTCCTGGAAATATGGTTTAATAACCCTTTCTCTCTTCTAGATCATTACATCCTTCCTGTCGTCTGTCAACTTTCCTACCAACAGCAATAAGCTGCTAATAGATCTCAGATAGAGCTGGGACTTCATGACTCTCTTCCCTTTTGTGCTGGGATTTTCACTGGCTTGTTTTGTGTAGGTCTTGTGCCTGTAGTCACAGCTGCTGTGAGATTTCACTTGTGATAGAGCAAGCCCAGCAAACACTGTTTCTCAGGAAATGTTCACTAGCACTGGCTCTTATAATCTGTCTGCCCCTTTTTTGATGATTTTCCTAGAGCTTTGGCAGGTATGTGATAAAGTTTTCCCATGTAGAGCTAAGTATCCCACCATCTTTAATTCCCTGGTTGTTGAACAGTTTTAGTTCTTTATATTAATTGCCATCTACTGAATCTTCTTTGAAGGGTTGAGAGATACTAATTTATGGGTGTGAAGATAAGAATAAGAAGCAGTTTATTACTATGTGCATTTAGCAGAATAATAGTATTACGTTCTCTGTAGAGTCTATGACCTAGCCAGTCATAAGGGTTTTGTTCATTTAATGATACCATTCATTAATGTTCACTAATGGTTCATTTAATGAGTGGGTCTTATCTTATGGAGCAGGATTTAAATCTATCTAGTAATAGATGGAATATTAATATGGCCTGAAGAAAGACCAGAGTAATTTTTCTACCATTTTTCTTTCTTTTATTAAAAATGGATTTTCCATACAATATATTCTGATTACAGTTCCCGTCCCTCAAGCCTTCCAATATCCTATGTACTTCCTCTTCTATCCTAACCCACTTTATTTCTGTATCTTGTTAGAAAATAAACAGACATCTAAGGAATAATTATAAAATAAAAACTAACTAGAAGGGGGCTGGAGAGATGGCTCAGCGGTTAAGAGCATTGCCTGCTCTTCCAAAGGTCCTGAGTTCGGTTCCCAGCAACCACATGGTGGCTCACAACCATCTGTAATGAGGTCTGGTGCCCTCTTCTGGCCTTCAGGCACACACACAGAAAGAATATTGCATACATAATAAATAAATAAATAAATAAATAAATAAATAAATAAATAAATATTTTAAAAAACTAACTAGAATAGGACAATAAAAAAAGAAGAAAGCCTAAGAAGAAGCACAAGGAATACATAGACTCAGATACACACATTCCAGATGTTTATGCTCCTGTCTTCCCCCATTACACTTCCTTCTGTTTCCCGGTTCTAAAGAAACACCAAATGAAGCTAATCTCCAATCTCTCAGGCAGCTGCTAAAACATAATATCATAAACTAGGAAATATGTGAAACAGAAATTTGTTTTTGTAATTTTCAAGTCTGAGCAGTTCAAGATCAAGATTCTAGCCATGGTGTTGGGTTAATGTCTGGTTGAAATTTGGCATCTCTGTCCTGTGTCTTTCATAGCACAGGAAACTCTGTGGAATAAATTTTATGAGAGCACTATTTTGTTCTTGAAGACTCTGTCCTTGATTAGCAATCACCATTTAAAGGGCCTATACCATCCTAGGGTGTTTTAGGGTTTCAACACATGAATAGGTAAGGAACATGGCATTCGGACCACTGAAATAAGGGGCACCTTTGTGTCACCACAGCACCTCCTCCATCCTTAACAGCTCCTGCCATCCCTTCACTGCTGGCTCAGTTCCTTCACAGCGTTAGCTCGGCCATTGCTACCACCAAAGTGTTCTCCTCATATTGCCAGTTGCCCAAGTACCAGTTCATTTCCTTTAACCCCACTTGTTGGCTTGGAAGGGCCATGCACCCTGAATAAAGCAGGGGACCTTTTAATAAGATTCCTGTGCTCAGCATGGAATATGCACTCAATGCGCACTTGATGCCAATTGTTTGAAGGAACCCAGGCATGTCATTAAACTAGGCATGTGACGAGCCTTGCTGTATGACCCCAGGTTTCAGTGCAGTTGGTAGGATAGAGATCTTCAGAGAGGCAAGCTGCTAGGTCTTGCTTTTGCCTCTGAGTGGTAGGCAGTCAGATCCAGTATTAGATATCAGATACTGATCATTGGTTCCATAGCCTAGCCTTTAATTACCTTCTCCTGTTATTCTGCAGATAATAATAATAAAAAAGTCATGGCAGTGGTTTTTCAAAGTTTATTCACTTTTAGAAGAAATTTTCTTTCAAATTTTCAGTAAATAGAATTCTTTCTCATTCCCAAAATAGTTATTCTTTCAGGAAGAAAGATCCTAAGAGAAAATTAAAGACCATTAATATGTAAGAAAGTATTATTTTGTGAGTCTCAATTTACGACTGCAACTTCATCACTGGAAGATTCTATATAAGCAGTCTAGTATATATTCATATTTATTTATATATATTCATATTTAGTATTGGTTACTTAATTTTGGTGCAAGGACTTGATCACTGAAATCTCTTTCTTTGGTATCTTCTTATTCATCTGAGTCTCTTTGATATAATATTTTACTCAGATATGAATAGTGGTAGTATTTATATTTAAATACTTTGCTGTGGAATTATAATAATGATTGAATAAAGACCTTCATCAATCTAAAAGTAGATGGAAAATTACATGTTCTGCTTGCAATGACTATGGCAGAGAATAGCTGGAACCATGGTCTGGATTAAGAGCATTTAACCATTTGGTTAGGATTGTGGTAAGTGAGGTGATGTGCTCTTTGTATATGCTGCTTGCTGGAAAATTCTGTGTGCTGATGAATCTTCTGACAGGTGTCTGACAAGCTAGTAAAGGACCTATCAGGAGTTAAATCTCAGAGCTCAATTATCAGTGGGAGTCGGTAGGTAAACTGAACTATGAAGCTGTAGGAGAAAGCTGTTACGTGCAGGGCAGATGGCCTTTGCAGGCTTTTAAAGGTAACATGGAGGATAGAAGAGAGAGAGAGAGAGAACAGGAAGACAGGACAGAAGATGTACAAAGGATGACTACCTGAAGGTTTACTTTATTTTATTCAAAGGTCAGTGGTCGTTATTAGAATATTATTAAGTAGGTTCATGTTTTATAAAATTATGGCTGTTAAATGGAGATTACTTTGGAGGAAAGCAAGTCACATTGTCTAGAGGGAAGTAACCAGAGAGGAGAATTCTTCAAGTGTCTAAACCTATGGGCTTCTCTCCTTACCTCTCTGTTTAGTTTCTTCCTTTTCTTGGTCCTTTAAGCTTCTTGATCATAGAAGTCATGGTGATTGAAAGGAAAGCAAGATTAAACTGGAGAAAGACAAAAACATTAACTTTAAAATCCATAATTATAACATGAACTCTGGTGGAAAACTGGATGAAGTCAAAGTCTACATTAGAAGCAAACACAACAGGACTTCGTGATTGGTGCTTGAGGGAAATACTGGTCAGGATGTCTATCTGCAGAACATGGCTAATATAGCATCCCCTGTGCCAAGTAGTTACACTAGGGAAAGGCCCCAGGCAGGAATGCAAGCTCAGCTTGGGACTTTGAAACATCAGATGTCTTTATGGTTTGACAAATACACTGCTGAAGACATGATTCAAAACCGCCCATTGACTTGGAATGTGGAGATCTTAGCCTTAAGGAAAGAGATAGAAAGTCCTTTGAGGTAAGTTAAAACTAAGGAAGAAGTGATGAAAAGGAAAATGTAAAGCTAACTCTTTAGGGGAAGTTTGGTTGTAAATGGTAGAGAAGAGGTGCAGCAATAGCTGGAACAGAGATCTGAGCACATTGCCTAACAGTGTCAGGACCCGCTCTGATGGGAAACTTGGAAATCTGGAAGAGACAAGAAAGCACTATAGGTACTACGAGCAGGACCTTGGGACCCTGAGTTCTAGAGAGAGGACGTACTCTTTCCTGGGTCTCCCTTTTAGTTATCTCTGAAGTTTAAAACCTTAACACCAAAACTAACACACCTTAGAGAGCTTGCTGTCAGTCATTTTCTCAAGTCTTTCCTCTCTCTTTAAGAAAGTTTTTTTCTTTTTTTTTTAATTGAGAAAAGGAAGAAAAAAAAACAAGTTTCCGCCTCCTCCCAGCCTCCCATTTCTCTCCCCCTCCTCCCACCCTTCTCCCCCTCCTCCCACCCTTCTCCCCCTCCCCACACTCCTCTCCTGAAGGCGTAAGTCACAAACAATGCCACAGCAGTTTAGAATTATGATTAATAGGGTAGTATTTATT
>NC_022023.1:7673533-7704513 GCF_000317375.1 Microtus ochrogaster
GAAGTGGCCACTTTTTTAAAGGGAGAGAGAGACCACGCCCCAATGGGCTGGTATCTCAGCGGCTATAGGCTGGAGGAGCGGAAGGACCTCCCGCAACACTCTCCCCCTCCCTCTCCAGTCCAAAGAGCAGTCAGGGTGCCCTGCCCTGTGGTTAATGTGCTGGCTTTGTGGGAGCCTAGCCAGTTTGGATGTTCACCTTCCAAGATATGGACGGAGGGGGAGGACCTAAGAAAGTTTTGCATAATTTGTTTTAACGATTAACTCTTCATCATTTCAGGGAATAACTAAAATGTTATTAACAACACAGTATTATAAGACACTTAAAGTGCCTCCTTGTTTTGGCCTAGCTGTTGACCATGCAAAGAGACAAGCCAGTATAAAAGGGAGAGTGTGTGTGGCGAAACTGTGTCCTCTTTCTTTTCTTGGGAGCCTTCGGACATCACAGAGGGAGCTCTCCTTGGATTCCATAGCTCATCTGAATTACAAACAAGCAAGACAGGGAGAATGGGGAATTGTGGTTCAGCCCAAGCAAAGTGAGATTATAGATGTTCAAAACAGCTTCCTCATGCCCTTGGCTTGTCTGTGTAGCTGAGTTTGCCCCTTTTCCTCTCTCCACCAGACCAGGGCTAAGTGTCCAATGCTTCCCATCTATTCCTTCATTCAGTCTTTACGTTTCCCCCTTATTTAAAGCAGACTCCCTGTCTATTCCAGGTATCCCCGAGACAGAATGTAGAGCAGCTATAATTGAAATTATGATTCAGGACATCTCCTTTGGTGGTTTTTTTAAAACTAGTAAAAGAATAATTTGATCATACTTCCAACCATAGGAGGAAGAGATATACCCATAGTTTGGTGAAACCTCTACCTCTATCTTCTTCTGGGCTGCTTTGCCATTTTATTCTCTGAGGCATCTATAGCTCAATAACCCCCCCCCCATGTGAAGCTCATAAGACTTTTTATGTGTCAGAAAAACAAAAATATGTGTTATCTGCCTCATGCAGTTTGATAAGACTTCATCTGACTTTGACAGTCCTAATATTTCAGCTCTAGAAGCCTGTTGGCCAAGAGCCGTCATTGCTGAGAACTATGACTGTCTTAATTACTATATGGATTTACATAGCAACACAGTGTGTGTAGTCTTTACAGCCTGTTCTGATTACCGCGCAACTAAATCTGCTGACACAAGGTCCTTTCAAGTGTCCGCCTCATGCCAAGAATCAGAATCACCACTTCCCCGAGGTTACTGGCAACATAATATTTCTGTTGACTACTAATTTATCAAAATTCCCAATTCTTTTAAAGGACTGCAAAGGAACACTTCTAAGTTCCCATGTCGCTCCAAACCCTCATTTAAAACATAACAGCAAATTATGTATTATATCCTTTACCATCTCATGAAATATAGACAGTTGAATTTTTTTAAGTAAAGGATTGAAAATAGAGATTAACTGCTAAGATAGGGAAATACAGTGAGTTAATTATTTACATATACTCTATATATGTGTTTTTTTAAATTTATTTGTTTATTGAGGATTTCTGTCTCCTCCCTGCCACCGCTTCCCATCCCCCCCATCAAGTCCCCCTCCTCCCTCATCAGCTTGAAGAGCCATCAGGGTTCCCTGACCTGTGGGAAGTCCAAGGACCACCCACCTCCATCCAGGTTTAGTAAGTTGAACATCCAAACTGCCCAGGCCCCCCCAAAGCCAGCACGTGCAGTAGGATCAAAAACCCATTGCCATTGTTCTTGAGTTCTCAGTAGTCCTCATTGTCCGCTATGTTCAGCAAGTCCGGTTTTATCCCATGCTTTTTCAGACTCAGGCCAGCTGGCCTTGGTGAATTCCCAAAAGAACATCCCCATTGTCTCAGAGTGTGGGTGTACCCCTCGCGGTCCTGAGTTCCTTGCTCGTGCTCCCCCTCCTTCTGCTCCTGATTTGGACCTTGAGATTTCTGTCCGGTGCTCCAATTTGGGTATATACCCCTTTTACTCAGGGTGGATTTGAAATGGTTTTATAAATCCTTATATGATACAGTATGTTAAAATTAGAGTAAATTATAATGTTAATCAGAAATATGAGACAATATAACTTGAAGTTTCCATGGAATCCTGAGTAGGATTATATGTACAGTGTATGCTACAGAATTCCTTATTCTTGCCAAAAGTAGATAGAAGACAATTTTGTGTTTTTTAGCAACTAGTAAAAGGAAGGAACTGTGGCAAGAGATGTTCACTATTCTATAAGATTTGCAACAAACTTCTTTTTTTCCTGAAGAAGCATTATTTTTCTAGCACATACTACAGAGAATAATATTCTCTTGGTCCCCAGAAAAACAATCTGTGTAACAGTGTGTGCCATATTCTCAAAACTACTTTTATTGTATAATAATGAGTACTCTAGGACCTGGAAAAGAAAGTTATTTAATACGCATTTCTATCTGGATGAGACCAAGGCATGGTTCTTCAAAAGCAATTTCTTGCATTGAAAGGGGAAGGGATAAGAATAAGAAAACAGTGCTTTATCTGGTGTTTTGCTTTCTGCTGGCCTAGATAAACCCAAAGACAGATTTTAGAGTATCTAGCTGAATAGATGAGGAATACCCGACTCTGTTCTGTAAATGCCACTTTTGCGCAACCAAATTTTGATAAGTGTGATATGAAGTTGAATGAGAAATTATTCCCATAGTGTATGTTGTCTGGCTGGTTAAGAACAGCTATTCATTTGGAATCTGCAAATGAAGGAGAATAGCTCTAGGGATATTTTACAGATGGTACCTGCACGGTGCCTGTTCTCCACTCTTCTTATTTCATCTTGTCTACTTTCTCAGGATGGCTTGGGACCCAGTATGGATAAGGGCCTTCGGGAAAGATGTCTCCATGCCTGCGTGGGGGCTGACTGCAGGGACTCCATCCACACTGCCCATAGAAGTGTGTGGTTACTGACATGACTCTTTTTGTACCTAAGGAATAGAGGCTGGGAAGGTGGCTCAGTAGTAAAGGTCACTGGCTGCTCTTGCAGAGGACAGTGTTTAGGTTCCCGCATGTACACAGTAGCTCACAACCATCTGTCGCTCCAATGTCATGAGACCTGATGCCTTCTTCTGACTTCTGCACTCCCTGCATGTGTGTGTACCTAAAACGCACACAGAGCTAGACTATAAATAAATAAATCTTTTAAAAAAGAAATGGCATGACGTCATATTCTTTTTTAAAAACTTTTCTTGTTTATTTTCATCATACACTGTATGGTATTACATGTGGACACTGTTTTCACACTGATCACATTCCCTGCACACCACCTATCCTTGGCCCCTCCCTTCCCTCTCCTGTTAATTCTCCCGGACAATTTTGCTTCTATTTCATGTCAGATCTACATGCATGATTTTATGTAACTGTATAAGACCTAGGAACTATACACATGAGAAAACTGCAACATTTGTCTTTCTGAAACTGGCTTATTTCATTTATGGTGACTACCTCCAATTATATCTATTTTCCTGTAAAATAAATAAATAAATAAATAAATAAATAAATAAATAAATAAATAAAAATGTAACTTCATTCTTTTTTATGACCAAAAGTTGCAGGAGGCCGCTTGTTCATTCCCGGCTGCTCAGCCCTGAAATAACCACACAGAAACTGTATTAATTAAATCACTGGTTGGCCCATTAGCACTATCTTCTTATTGGCTAATTTTTAGATCTTAATTTAACCTATTTCTAACAATCTGTGTATCACCACATGGCTATGTATTACCAGCAAGGTTCCAGCATGTCTGTTTCTGGTGGTGGCTACATGGCATCTCCTGAATCTGCCTTCTTTCTCCCAGCATTCAATTTAGCTTTCCCTACCTACTTTTATTCTGCCCTGTGCAGGCCCAAGACAGTCTTTTATTAACCAATGGTATTCACAGAAAAAAAAAAAAAATTCCATTGTGTATAGACCACATTTTCGGCACCCTGTCTTTGTTCCTAAACACATAGGCTCGTTCCAGACCTTAGTTACCTTTAACAAAGCTGCAATAAGTGTTGATGTGCAAATATCTGTGTGTGTGTTGACTTAGAGTCCTTAGCGGAGAGACTCAAGAGTGGTATAGCTGGATTCTAAGGCAGCTAGCTCTTTTGTGAGCCTTGGAGCAAACCCCATGCTGATTTCCAGCCCATTTTACATCCCACTGACCATATGTAAGTGTCTACTTATCTCCACATTCTTGCCTGCTTTTCTTGTTTTCTTAATGACTGCCACGCTGACTGGGATAGGATTAAATTTCAGGGTAGTTTCAATTTGCATTTTCAGTAGGCTAGTGAGGTTGGATTATTTTTCTTGCATTCAATCAACCATTTGTACTTCATCTTTTGAGAATTATCTGTTCATTTCACTAACCCATTTATTGCCTGAGGAGCTTTAACTTTTGCTGTTTAATTTTTGGAGTTTTTAGTAGGTGTTATATTAGAATATCTATCAGTTGTTCAGCTAGGAAAGATTTTTCTTCCATTGTTTAGGGTCTCTATTCACTTAATTAGCTCCTTCCTTTGCTATACAGAAGTTGGTTTGTTTGTTTGTTTGCTTTTAATTTTACGATATTCAGTTGTCAATTGCTCATTGTGGCTTTTTTAAAAAGCTAAGTCTACCCAGTTCTTGAAGATATGTAGTCTGCTGCAATAGGTGCCCATATTAAAAGTCACTCCAGCATGGACCATGATTGAGATCCCACACATATTGTGCAAACTGAAGACAATACAAGACTTCAGCATCTGTGGGTGTAGTATTTGTAAAACAGATGATATGTATTTGCATATTTATTTTTTCTATTAAAATGTGAATATCTAAACAAACTTCCAGAGGACAAAAAAAAAAGTAAAATGAATGTTGCAATGGTGTGTTTTCCAGTTTCCTGAAATAGTCTTTACTGGAGAAATACCCATGGATTTGGAATAGCCAGACCTTTATCTGGTCATTAAAGTTCAAGTTTCAAAGGAGAGCTTCGGGAGCCACTATACTTTATACAGCATAACAACCATTTCCTGACTTGTCAATATCCCTATTCTCCCATTAATTATAGGCAGAGATCCTGCACACATACTAGTAACTTGGGGCAAAGAGGAACCTCATGCTTTTAGTCTACCACCTACAAGGTATTGCTAAAAGCAGGAAAAACGCCTTGGGTTGGTCAAGAATAAGATAGAAAACCTAGTAGGTATACCTAAGAAACTTTCCGCAATAATATTTTCTCACATGTCATAAAATTCTAGGCCTTCTGAAAGCAATGTACCACAAACTGAGTTGGTTTGGACTCCACATCATTAATCCCTGTTATGGAGGCTAGGAGTTCAAGATCAAGCTTTGGGCAGGATGCTCCCTGTTGAGGGCTATTTAGGAATCTGTTCCATGTGTACTTCTGTAATATTCTGACGACGCTTTCCTATCCTCAACGTACAGACACAGAACCCTGATCTCTGTCTTCACTGTCACATGTGGGAGTCCTCTTTGTGTCTGAGTCCTACCTTCTTTAAGTCCAGAAACCACAAAGTGCTAAGGCTCACCCTATGACTTTTTCTTTAAACTTACTACATTTAAAAGAGACTTTTTCCAAATAAAGTTACATTTGCAAGTATTGAGGGTTCAGACTTTAACATACCCTTTTTAGAAGTCAATAGATAGTACCACATTTGCCATAAAATGCAAAATCCCATATAACTCACTTATGTAGAATATATATTCTATACATTGTAGGTTCAGAGAAATTATCTTCTAAAAATTGGGATCATTTTGCCAGAATTCCCCAAACCTCAGACCTACACAGAATAACTATGAACATCCTAATGAATGCGGATAATAATTGGGAAAAAAAACATTCGTGGAAATTGAAATACAGAATCTAGAGTGCTTAGAACATAGTAGCAACATAGTATTCTAGTGCTTGTCAAATTATGTAACCTCTTCAAGCTTTGGTTTTCCCGTCTAGTATGTAGATATAATTATTCCCACATAATAATATGCTTTTAAATATTAAAACGAAACATGTTGAATAAATTATGTTCAGCACTTAGAACATTTCACGGATAGCACACGAAGCAGAAAGAGTAGAGGGAGCGTGGTTTCTCCCAGCACTTACCAAGTGCTCTGAGTGTTCTAAAATGCTGTCGACTATGTTGTCTTTCCGATCCTCATAACAGTCCTTGGGATGTTACTCTTAATCCTGTTTTTGTAGATAAAGATTCGCTATAGTGCTATTGTTAAATTACTTAATATCAGAGTGCGGATTTAAACCCAGGTGTTTCTGGGTTCAGTGATTTCTCAACCCATTGCAGTATGCATGAGATAGTAATGATGTAGGCTCCAGGCAGTGGTGCAAATGGAGGCTATTTTTCTCACATATGCATAACTTTGGAGGTAAACAGCGGTAAATCAAGGCTGGCATCTCTGCAAACCTCTCTGTTTCCCCATTTTCACAAAATAGCCTCTGCATATTTGGGCACTGTGGCCGTTTCAGCATAAGAGCTGGCACGGGTAGGCAATCAATACTGTCCGCTCTTGTGTCATGGCCCCAGAAACCTTCCCAGATGCCCCTGCTCCACATTCATGCACTTCCTCTTTTGCCTCATTTGCCGGCATTCAAAAAGAGAATATAGGTTTCGGAGACTGCCATGAGAGATGAGACAATAGCTTTGAAAATAACATTCTCAGGCTCTCTTTTAATCTGTCATCCTCCCTGTTCTTATGAAAGGGTAGATACTTGGTGTGCATTTTTGACTGTGTAGGCCATGGAGCCCCCTTTGCAGCTATCCAGTTTTGCTGCTGTCTGGCGAAACTAGTCATGGCTAAAAATTGAGCAAGTGATCCGACTTTGTATCAAAATTATCCTAATTTACAAAAGCGGGGTTGAGAAGGCTTTGGCCGCCAAGTTGTAGATTCCTCATAGTTTCTGTATGTCACGTTGCTTACCAGGTAACCCAGCTCTGCTACTTGTGTGGGCGAGTATTGCATTACATGGGGTCAGGGAAGGACCATGAAACCACAGGTATTCTTTTTAAAGTGCAAAGCAAAAATCATAGAAATAAAACTAGATTATGACACCATCTGGACCTTCAACTCCAGGAAGGAAAGGTATTCACGTGTCTCACTTGAGACTTTATGCCACCTTGATCAGGCTATGTTATTTTTTTTTAATGAAAAGGCTTTTTATTATAATTCTATTGCCTGTTCTAAAATCTAAGAGAAGAGAAGGTTGCAAGGATTTAAGAGCTCAGAAATAAGATCAGTAGACAAAAACAAAAGAAAGAAAAAGAAAAAGATTGTTTTAAACATCATGATTTAAATATTATGCCTGAAAGTACTTTGTTGAAGCTTATGGTTTTCTCCTGGACAGAACTTTTGCCCTGCTCCAAAATGTTTCTCTCACATAATCCAAGTAAGTGGGCTTTCCAGATCCATGCTTCACATGCAATTTGCTCCACTTATTTCTCCAAGATCAGCAGAAATAATTTCTCCTACAGTAAACTTTGGAAAGAGCATCTATGGAGAACTAACTGACGGGAGTGGCTTTTCCTTTACCCTTCCCTCTATGTCCCTCTAATGCAACTGGAGCCTTCAGCCTAGGTGAGCTTTGGCTAGAGGCCTCGACTATTTTCCATAGGATGTTAAGATTGCGTTGCAAAGAACTGAAACATAATATATGAGCACTGATTCTCTTCTCCCCCTACTTTGTCTTTTATTGAATTTGCCAAGTTGTAATTCCATGTATTTCTCTGTCTATAATTCTAACAGTCTCAAACCTGCTGTTCCGTACAGTGGAAGAAATAATGGATGGGAATGCAAAATGCAGCCAAAGCTTTTGAAACTGCCTCTTTAAAATGAGACTTTGGTCACGAAGCAATTTTAGCTGTGAAATTTTACTAACCTGAGTTTAAAACGTGGTACCATTGCCCTCCAGAAAGGTGACCTCAGGCAGGAAAGAGACACTGGGAAATGACTGGCAAAGACTTGGGGATGATAAATTATTAGAAGATGAAGGTATTTTTTTTTAGGGGGTATAGAGTTTGGAGGCAATGAACCTGCTACTTTTAAGAAATAAAGCAAAACACAAAAGAGATATGAGTGTGCTGTTCCTTTTTTGGTTTCTTTCTGTTAGGAAAGCTGTGGGTTTAAGAGTAGCCCTTCCAGTCAACAGCAGCAGCAATAGGTACCATAGAATGAGAACGCAATACAACGGAGCAGTCTAAAAGCTTTACCAACAAGAACTCATTGAAACCTCCGAAAGCTTCAACATGGGTCCTATTGCCTCCAATTTTAGAGACCAGCCGGGAGAGTGCTGAAGCTTCACATGCCCAAGGCCCCTGGTTAGTGTGTAGTGGAGGTGCTTGTGGATCTGCATGTCCGCCCCAGGACCAGCTGGCTCAGCTTCCTTGTTCTTCCTCCTCTGGTGACGAAGACGCTTCAGCTGAGACTGTCTGCCAGGTTTTGTTTCAGTTTGGCATCGCCCTTCATTCCTTCACTCCTCTGACGTTAATGGAGAAATCCATGGTATTCTGTATTCTTCAGAGCACAGCATGGGGACCATTAAAGTCCGTCTTCACTCCGCGGGAGTGTGCAGGCACACCACAGAATGGGCTGCATCTATTTTCCATCCTTAAAAGAGGCAATTAGGTGACACGAAGCATAGTCATTGGACTGATTTTTCACAAACAATTCAAGCACTTGGCAGTAAATACGCTGTGTTGCTAGAATAATCCCGTCCAGAGTTTCCACCGATGATCGTCTCCATTTAAGAAAAGAATTACAGTGGAGCCTCTTTTACATCGATTCAATGCAGTAAATCGTGAAGACAGTGACAATAACACCTCCACCTTATATTTACAGGCAATGCTATATTTTCAGGGTGTTACAACCTATACCAAGCATCCTCCAGGAAGGGAGGGCAATAACCACTCTTCCCAGTATGTGAGATGCACGGGAATTGAGTGTGACAGCATTTCCTGATTGCCACCTGTTGAGTATTTCCAACATACTTCTTGAAGTGTTCCTTGCTTGTTAGTCACTGGAATAATTGTTGGAATTACAGGTTTGCAGACAGAGCATGGATCTCCTGTCATTGAGACACTATTCCTGCTACAGAACAGGCATTTCACAAATATGCTCAAACAGCACATATCAGGCAAATGCTAATGATACCGGTTTCATGAAAATACCTCATAGAGTGTAAGTATAGGACTTTCCTCAGGCTTGGAATATTATAAACTCTAAAATAAATCTAATTATAACGTACTATGTTATGAGCCATAATATAAAATTATAAGAAATAAAAGTAATTGATCTTGCTATCTCCTTGCTCATTGGCTCTGAGTAAGAATTTAGTGTGATGAAAACTGAATCATGCTAGATTTTGGTCCCAGCCCTTGCTCTATTTTCTGGAGACCTCCATTAATCCTTTGGGTCCTCAAACATCTCATTATCCTGATAGTTTTCTCTGCTCTGGTTAGCCTTTCTCTACCCTTCTTCTCATGTCACATCCTAGTCACTTTCCTCATTGTTTTTTGTTGGTTTGTTTCATTGATTTTTTTTGTAGCATGATCGTTATTCTTTGGAAAGTCTGTGTTCTTTCCTGGATTAAAGGATCCTACAGGGCAGCTCCTAGTATCATCGCCAGTTCCTAGTGTGCTGCTGTGTAGTAAAGAGGCCGCTAGTTAGTTCCCGGCCACTTAGCCCTGAAATAATCACAGAGAAAGTATATTATTTAAATCACTGCTTGGCCCATTAGCTCTAGCTTCTTATTGACTAACTCTTACATATTAATTTAACCCATCTCCATTAATCTGTGTATTACCATGAGGTCGTGGCTTACCAGCAAAGTTTCAGCACATCTGTCTCCAGTGGTGGCTCTGTGGTTCTCCCTGACTCTGCCTCCTTTCTCCCAGCATTCAGTTTAGATTTCCCCACCTAGCTCTGTTCCCCTATAGCTCTGCTATAGGCCCAAAGTAGTTCCTTTATTTATCAATAATATTTACAGCATACAGAGGGGAATCTCACATCACTGCTGCACTGTCAGGGGAGGATTTAAAGCAGCAAGTCCTGCTTTATTGGATATGAATTCCAGTTTGACAGGATGAAGTCCCACCGGGATTTCCCCAGGGTTTGTTACTAACAAGTAGGCATTGTCAGCAATAGGCCAAGTCCTGCTCTGCTATTTTATACCAGATAAATAGTCTCAGTGTTGGTAGCCCCAAATTCATACTTTTACTTGAGCCTGTTGTGTGTATGTGAGTGAAATTTTAAAAGTAAAGAATCCAGTATTTTCTTTAAACAAAATTATAAACTAACACTAGCAGTGATTTGGGATTAAATATTAGGATTTTATATGCTTTATACAAACCCTCACATTTAGTTTTCTTAATAAACCTGAAATTGATATTATTTACCTAACATAAAAAGCCCTGTGTCAAGCATTAACTCTCGCAGTGTTTAAGTGTTTGAAGTGTAGTTTGTCATTCTCTTATGGTGTCAGTGTAAAAAAGAAGCAGTAAGCATCCTCTTTCCTCCCTGATTGGGATACTCAGTGTTCTGGTGGTGCTGACCCTAGAGTTTAAGCCCTAGATGACAGACATAGAAGCCTCGCAGGATTGCACCAGGCCTCCAGACAAAGAAAGAGGAAGAAAATACCCAGACGAGGCACCCACATGGGCAATGGAAATAAACCAAGTAGCTGAATTAATAAATACAAATAAATCCTTTTTGTTTGATTCAGTGGCATGTCCTCTGATGAAGTGTGTTCTTCCTTTAGAAGTATGGCATTTGAGGGAAACCGTTTCTCTGAAGTAGGGCTTTGTTGTCATGGATGAAAGCGTGAAGATAGTCACTCGCCACTGCTGAAAAGGAGGCTGCCGGCCTGTGGGTGTCTGACTTGAGTCTCTACCTAATTAATGATCTCCTGTGTCCCTGAAGCAGGTCACAAATCATAAATTCTCACTGTTCATTCACCACTTTCCGTTAGCCAGCAACTTGAGGCTTCTCTTGCACAGGGTTGTTCTTTAAGTTGGTGGGGTTCAATTGCTGCCTTTCTGACTTACTGAAGATTATAAAACTACTTATGCCTTAGTACCATCAACCAGGAAGATTTAGATCATAATCTTTGGGAAAGGAGTTGGGAAATCATTTGATGTATTCATTTAAAAAGTTCTGTAACACTTGACTTTGGGAAGTTATGAACAGCTTTTTAATACAACAAACAGCAATTATTTCATTCCTTTGTTCTTTTCCATCCCTTTCCTTTTTCATCAAGGTAATAATCGCTTTTATTCCACAGTTTTAATTACCACCACCATCACCATCATTGCCATATATGATTCCTAGTGGGTTATATAGTTAAATATTTACCGCCTTTAAATAGATCATCCATACATCTTAAATCTCTGTTGAAGAATCATAAAGAATTACTGTGACTAACATCACTGCCATGTTAGAAAGTCAGCGTGTCCGTCTAGTGAACACTGAACTTAATAAGAGACGTGTGGATCACACAGATGTAGGATTTCTGTGTCTTTCCAGTGGATGACGTACATTTCTCTCCTGGGGCAGAGTCAACAATGGAATTCTGGGAGTCTAAGGTAATTGGTTTTGTGGGAAAAGCAATTGAAATTATTGGCTGGGAAATATTGACTGTGTCTGCTTCTGCCAATATCATTTTCTTTAGTTATTCCTGATCAACAAATAAACAATGTTCTTCCTAAGAGATGCCTCATTATTTTCCTTCCTTTCTTTCTATGACTGTGTTTCTGGCTGTGCTTTCTGGGGGGGCTTTCTATAATTGGATTCAAACACTTCAGTAAACATAGAGGTCCCCATGCACACTCAAAACTAATCTCTAAATAACCAGTGAGGCTTTTAGTAGAATGTATGGCCAAGAGATTTCTTGGTAGTGAAGAAAGTAAATCCTCCAACATTATTTTTCTCCACCTGATTCTCTGGAGATTACAAAAGTAAAGCTGAAGTGTTGATGAAATTTAGCCCATGACCGTCATGTAAAATAACTCCATGAATCAACAATGTCATAGGAATTAGAGAAAGAGTTTTCCTTAAGGGAATTCTTTCAGGAAGAACTGCTTCTCTGGGGAAGGTTCTAGAATCTAGCACTGCTTTTTTTTAAAAAAAGGATTATCTTCCCAGAGAAGGTAAACAAAGGGCAGAATATATAGACTTGAATTATTGATGTCTCTGTGGCCATATCAAGTAGATAGATGTGGAAAAGGTGTGGTGGAAGACATGTACAGGGACTTTGTTACTTGTTAAAATTTCTCTGTTTTATCATTTTGTTAAGAATGAATAGTCAAGGGCTGGAGAGATGGCTCAGTGGTTAAGAGCACTGGCTGCTCTTCCAGAGGTCCTGAGTTCAGTTCCCAGCAACCACATGGTGGCTCACAACCATCTGTACTGAAATCTGGCGCCCTCCTCTGGCGTGCAGGCATACATGGAGTCAGAATATTGTATACATAATAAATAAATAAATAAATAAATAAATAAATAAATAAATAAATAAATAAATCTAAAAAAAGAAGAATCAATAGTCAAGGGCCTGGATGGATGGTGTAATGGTAAAAAGCGCTTGCTGTCAAACAATGATCTGAATCCAGATCCAAGAACCCACGAAACAATCCAGACATAATGTAAAAGCCTGAAACTCTGGGTCAGAGAGCTCCAAAATTTTGTTGCCAGTGTCTGCACACAGGTCCAAGTTACACACACACACACACACACACACACACACACACACACGAACTTTAAAAAGTAAGAAGCAAGGAAGACCTACAAGTAGTCCAGGGATAGAATTTTTGCCCAATGGTTTGATCCCCTGTAAAAGATAGGTGAGGGATAAAGATAAACAGTTGCTGGATATCGTGTGTGTGTGTGTGTGTGTGTGTGTGTGTGTGTGTGTGTGTGTGTGTGTGATGGAAAATAATTCACCTTTGTAAACCTCACCTTGAAGACTGGTATGAAAACAATGTAAAAGGTTACCTTTTAAACCTTATGTGAAGGATTGATAAAAAAAATGATTACAGCAATTACTGGCATGTTGTTTATTGATATTTCATAAATGTGGTCTTCTCTGATGGTATTTCCCACGTTTTTAACAGAATACCAACAGTTTCATCGAAGGTGACTAACATGTAGGTTTGTTTCTAGGCAAGTCAGCTGAATTAAAAAGGAAAAGTCTAGGAAATGAAGTAGCAGCTAAAAGTTCTGTGAAACACGATGGGAAGACTGCTCTAAACTTCCTTATAAGTGCGCGTGCTCGAGCTGGCCATAGGAACTCTTGTGTATGAGCACAAAGGGAAAGAAATCATTGCTGTCTCTCTAGACATCAGAATGTCCTGATGTTTACAGGCACTAATATCTTTAATGAAAGAGTACTCTTAGGAAATGCACAGTAATTCATAAGTAGCAAAATGTTTACTTTGTTAAAGACTACACTATCTTATTAGTGCTCAGCTGCTTTGAACATGTCATAAATATGAATGTGATACTAGAACTTTCCATATGGAAGGAACTGAAGCTCCTAGACAGTAAAGAATTTGTTCAAAGTGATAACTCAGGGGTCTAGTTGGGGAAAGCTCTCTGTAATATTCCTTTATTTGTAACTCATTTTTAATTAAAGCCCTAGAAAAATACCTATTTGTGAAGTATTATGCCAAGGTTGTAAACTGATTATACAATCAGGAACTGAACCGATTATAATTATTGTCTTTGTGTTCTTCTTCATGGTCTAACTATTCTATTTTTGTACATGAAAACTGAAACTTTTAGAGTTGATTGAATTTATCTGTGTCCATACTTAATGCATAGGGACTTCTGAGGAATTTCATGTCAAACATCCCAGCTAATATGATCCTTCTAAAGCAATGTGGGTGTGCTACAGCACACCATTCCCACCACCCTTCCTAGCACTTACAAATGCTAAACATGGAGTGTAAATGTATCCTAACTCCCTGTAATGCCAACACTGTAGCTTCTAAGGCATGGAGCCCTTGAGAGCTCCAGAAGAGGAAGAAATGGACTTGAAATGCGGCTCCACCAGTCCCTTGACCTCTGTCAGCCTCCTTCACCTCAATTGTGACATGAGGATAAAGATGCCCCTCTTAGTATGGTTAGAGTATTTGTTTGGTAAAGGTGAGATGATTGAACGTAGCCCTGTGCCCACTTGTATGATGCACAGGTTCAGATTTGACAGTGATGGACTTCAAAAGCTGAGAACAATTTTGGAACTGTCCACTGCTGCAAACAGTCTGGATCTAGATATTGCACAACTCGAGACTTGTAAAGATTTTGCTTATGGTATACTTTTTTTTTAGGCTTTGTTTGAAATTTTATTTATTTATTTATTAAAGATTTCCGTCTCTTCTCCGCCACCGCCTCCCCATTTCCCTCCCCCTCCCCCAATCAAGTCCCCTTCCCTCCTCAGCCCGAAGAGCAATCAGGGTTCCCTGCCCTGTGAGAAGTCCAAGGAACCCCCACCTCCATCCAGGTCTAGTAAGGTGAGCATCCAAACTGCCTAGGCTCTTACAAAGCCAGTACGTGCAGTAGGATCAGAAACCCATTGCCATTGTTCTTGAGTTCTCAGTAGTCCTCATTGTCCGCTATGTTCAGAGAGTCCGGTTTTATCCCAGGCTTTTTCAGACCCAGGCCAGCTGGCCTTGGTGAGTTCCCAATAGAACATCCTCATTGTCTCAGTGTGTGGGTGCACCCCTTGCGGTCCTGAGTTCCTTGCTCGTGCTCTCTCTCCTTCTGCTCCTGATTTGGACCTTGAGAATTATGTCCGGTGCTCCAATGTGGGTCTCTGTCTCTGTCTCCTTTCATCGCCTGATGAAGGTTAATATTCAGGAGGATGCCTATATGTTTGTCTTTGGGTTCTCCTTATTTAGCTTCTCCAGCTGATAAACACCTTTAGTAATGTGGCAGGATACAAGATCAACTCCAAAAAATCAGTGGCCTTCCTATACACTAAGGATAAGGAAACAGAGAGGGAAATTAGAGAAGCATCACTTTTCATGATAGCCACAAATAGCATAAAATATCTTGGGGTAACTCTGACCAAGGATGTGAAAGATCTATTTGACAAGAACTTTAAGTCTTTGAAGAAAGAAATTGAAGAGGGCACCAGAAAATGGAAGGATCTCCCTTGCTCTTGGATTGGGAGGATCAACATAGTAAAAATGGCAGTTCTACCAAAAGCAATCTATAGATTCAATGCAATCCCATCAAAATCCCATCAAAATTCTTCACAGATCTGGAGAAGACAATAATCAACTTTATATGGAAAAACAAAAAACCCAGGATAGCCAAAACAATCTTATACAACAAAGGATCATCTGGAGGCATTACCATCCCTGACTTCAAACTCTACTACAGAGCTACAGTATTGAAAACAGCTTGGTATTGGCATAAAAACAGAGAAGTCGACCAATGGAATCGAATAGAAGACCCTGACATTAACCCACAAACCTATGAACACCTGATTTTCAATAAAGGAGCTCAAAGTATATAATGGAAGAAAGAGAGCATCTTCAACAAATTGTGCTGGCAAAACTGGATGTCAACCTGTAGAAGAATGAAAATAGATCCATATCTATCACCATGCACAAAACTCAAGTCCAAATGGATCAAAGACCTCAATATCAATGTGAACACACTGAACCTGATAGAAGAGAAAGTGGGACGTACTCTACCACTTATGGTATACTTTTTATTTAAAATTTCATTCCTGAATCTGCAACATTCATCTCTATGCATTCAAATTGGGGCATGTTTACCTTTGAGGTTCCATACTTTCCTCTATCTTTAGGTATATTCCCACTTTGCCTGTTATGTGTCTTCCCTTTAGACAAAATCATGGGGAATGCTGAGATGTGCACTGAAGCCCCTTGCAGAAGGCATCTTCCCAGTCTATGAGATCACTACTGCGGAAACGTGATTTCTAACTCTCCACCTCCCTGTTCCCTGATCTACTGTTGTGATTGATGCTTCTTGTCCTGACCGAATTCTGCTCCTCTCGTGCTCTCAGCATCTTCGCACTTTGTCTTGTCCCACCCCAGGATTGTCTACCATGTCAGACCACCGGCTCTTAGTGTGTCACCTTCCTTCAGCCCACAGTGAGGTTTTAGGTAAGAGATGCCTCTTACTCCAACCCCATCTCTCACCCTTACCCCGTCTCTAGTGCTAAGACACTAGAATCTGAAACCACACGAAAAGGACCAGCACAGTTCTCCAAAAGCCAAGAGCAGGAAAGCATCCAGTCCTCCAAGCCTGAGGTCTTGTGTTGTTTATTTATTTGGCCAATAAATATCACATAAACTTTAACAAGATTAGAAAATACTGTTTTACGATCAGCCTAAAAAGCAGTGTTACCTTTATTAACTATAATCATACAAACTTACACCTTTTAAAATAGCAGTAATGTACTATAGATCTTTTCTTTTTTTTGTTTTTTTTTTTTTTTTTTTTTTGTTTTTCGAGACAGGGTTTCACTGTGGCTTTGGAGCCTGTCCTGGAACTAGCTCTGTAGACCAGGCTGGTCTTGAACTCACAGAGATCCGCCTGCCTCTGCCTCCCAAGTGCTGGGATTAAAGGCGTGCGCCACCATCGCCCGGCTTGTACTATAGATCTTTGATCGTCCCCCTGACTCTTTATACTTGTGGTTTCCATGCCTTCATCTGCCATCCATCGTACTCCTCTCTTATCCCACCCTCAATCCCCTCCTCCATCCTCTTGCACGCCCCCCCCCTCGTATCGAATAACCTCTCTTCCAGTGTTAGTTCATCTTTTTCTGTTTTCCAGCTTTTACTAATGAGAGAAAATATGGACTCTATCTGTGAATGGCTTAGTTCATTTTGCATGATGCCCACTGGTTTGGTTCATTGTCCCCAAAGCGATATAATTACATTCTTCTTTGTGGAGGAAGAATACCTACTTCACTAGGTTTGAGGGAGGGAGGGAGAGAGAGAGAGAGAGAGAGAGAGAGAGAGAGAGAGAGAGAGAGAGAGAGAGAGATTCTTTTTATCTATTCATTGTGGAGACAGGTCAACTCAGATTTTGTCTGTATAGTGCTACAATAAACAATGATCATTTCATTTCCTTCAGATACAAACCAAGGGGAATGATAACTCTGAAGCCACTTAACATCCCTTTCCCCCATTTCTTCTCTCTCTTCCTTCTTTTATTCTGTTTCTTGCTTGTTTTATTTCAATGTCTTGTCTTATCCTTTCCTCTCTTAGTGGTAAAGGACATAAAATGTAAGGAATTTTGTGATGCCTACCAGCACAAGCGTATGGTTACAGTTCAAAGGTCTACCTGGGATAGAAAGTGAATTCAAGCCTGTCCCAGGGAACTTACTAACACCTTCTTCCAAACTGCAAAACAAAGGGGGAGGGGAATGTAATTCAGTGACAGATCCTAACAATGCAAGGCCCTGGATGTGATGCCAAGTAGTGAAAACAATTACCTGACTTTGTTCTACATGGAATTAATTACAAAGAATAAAATGTGTGTGTGTGTGGGGGGGGGGTTATAAATTTCACTCTTCTGCCTTGGAATACATCCTATCCTGTAGTGGCGTTTTCATTTTAGATGGCAAAATGCCTTCCCATTTGATTTGCCAAATTCATCTTGAGTGGAGCAGATGTAACCGCCATACACACTGGCTTTTCTCATTTGAAACGCTGTTTTCTCGGGGACACCATCCCTAGAGTCTGTCTGATAAACTTTGTCTCTACACTTCTCCTTCACTGGAGCCTTCAAAGATACAACTAAACGAGGGTCTCAGAGCTGTTGACTCAAATGCTCCCCCTGCAGTCTGAAATCAATACCTGGGCAGGAATGGTGACCAGCTGATACACTGCTACAAACCAGATGTCAGGCAAAGTGCTGAATTATGACAGATGGGAGATTCATATTTATTCACTCAGATTGCTTCCTCTATTTAGTTCTTAGCCTTCTGGACAAAAACATTTCAGGTCTTTCAATAGCTTTCTGCTTTGCAGAACTTAAAATGTCAACAAGTGACATCCCATTCAAAAGCTAACAGTTTTCTTAGAAACCTATGGTAGGCATCGCTTATTTGATAAATGCACTCCGGTGTACCTTCCAGTAACAGAGGCAGATTAATGTGTGTGGAGCCTCAGTGAAATGCATAGCGACGCTGATGACCTCCTATGCCCATCTCATGTTTTAAATATCTCTGCACCGAAGATTCAGAGTCTATTGTTCTGAGAAGCCATGTGTAACATTTGACGTTGCAAGGAAATTGTTAGCCTCCAGAACATGTGGAAATGTCACATCTGTAGGCAGGCACCACAATGGAGGTGGTACAGACACCTCTTTTCTTTGCCTGCAAGCCCCAACATAGATATACTCACACATGCAGCTCAGTTACATTTCTTAAAGCTTATATTCTTAAAAATGGCACTCTGTGAAAGTAAATTCCTCCAGCATGTAGATTCCTTAAATAGTTTACCTAGAATCTCATATCTTGAGTAAATTAGTTCCCAGAATATGTATTATACATATTAGTTATCTACACACATGTTGTACTCAGAAGTAAGAGAACTGAAATGTAAAACTAATGACTTCAATGTCAAGATAATTAGTATCATCACCATGGCTAGGTTTTGTTCCTGTTGTTGAAAGGTCAAGCTTTTTTTTTTTTTTTAAATTGAAATTGCTGCCCTGATTGTTAGTGAGAAAATTCTGCTTTAAGAAAAAAAAAAAAAGGTATAATTAGCTTTTATCTTTCTGTTTTACATTTCTGTATCTAAAAGGTAAAATGCAGCTGCCAAAATTATCAGGAGCTAGAAGCGATTAATTTAGGTTATATTTTAAAAGGGGCCAGCACTTTTCCAGTAGAGATCAGCAATACCACAGAAAGAAATTGTCTATTGAATGCCAAGTGCACTGTGGACCAAGCTGGTTGTCACAGCCCTAAATCCTGAGAGCCTTTATATCGCTGTGACTCTAACTTAAGGCGAAAGCAAACTGCTTTTATTACTGGGGAAATCTTGACCACGCAGATGTCCAACGGCACTTTTCAACTTTCAGAAACACTCCGTGATTCTCAGAAGGCCTCCGCTTGGACCAGAGCTGTAGAGAAGCATTGGTGTTTTCTTTTTATGTAGACTTCTGTATGACGTAATGAGGACTGGCATATGAACAGCAGAAACAGTGACTCTAGAGGAGGGTGGAGATTTCTGAGAGAAGGGCAGGAATGCATGTTCACGTGAAGAGTAGCCAGATGCTCAAAAATGTGTACAACACCTTGTTCTACTCATTTCGGTTCTGTTGAGACTCATCAAGAAGCCAGAAACATGGGGCTGGAGAGATGGCTCAGTGGTGAAGAGCACCAAGGAGCCAAGTTTGGTTCCCAGCGCTACCTGGCAGTTCACAGTCATCTGTAACTTCAGTTCAGGGGCTCTTATGTCCTCTTCCAGCTGCAGAAACATACATGGTACACAGCCGTACGTGCAGGCAAAACATCCAGTTGAAATAATAAAATATTTTTGAAAGAAACAACCTTTATTACAGCTCTGGAGTAAGACTCCCTACTAAACCCTCCCTCCGGGGAGAATATGTGCCATTGTTACTGCGTTTCTTTTCCTAATTGGCTAAAAATTGGTGTCCATATTCAGTGGTCTGGGCCTTTTGAAGGTGAAAAGACTCAAACCTGTTGCAGTGCAATATCCCCGTCATTGGAAGATATGATTATTTGTATCAAGATAATTGTATCCAGATCTTTAAGGAGGAGTGATCATTTATGCCAGGTGGAAGGAGGTGCTGTTTTTTGACATTCTGTCAGCCTAAGAGATGAAAGTAAAAAATGGGCCACCTAGCAGGTTAGACCACCCTGGGCTTCCCCCATATTATCATCTACTTCATGGAAGCCTGCACCTGGGAAGCTGTATAGCAGATGATGATTTAGGGAATCATATATAGTAAAATCAGTGTTTTCCTATATTAAAAGAAGGTGTTCCAAGGACAAAATAAATGACCTTCTGCAGAAAATACTTCATTGTTGATTGTATGCTAATAAATTTGCACCGGGGGAACCTTCCCAAATGTAATTTGAGTGTGAGTTCCTGAGCTCCAGCTGGAGCCTGCAGAGAGGAGCTCTGGGGATCAACCCAATTCGGAGAACTCAGGCGGCAGGTGATTTGCAATGCATAGCTGTTCCCTTGGTTTGAATGATATCTATGAATACAGACGATTGCTTACGGAAGGTCTCGCAGTGTGCATCTTGGCACTTGGTGCACAATCCCACATTTCATTGAGCCCAGCAGGCCTAAATGAGTACTCACTGACAAGTGGCACAGAAAACCTCCGCCCCAGAGTAGCTGATAACTCGTTTCTGCTTGGTGTTCTCATCATCAGCGGTGTGGTATAATTAGTTTGACTTTCTTCCCAAAGTCTCCATGGTTTGACTCAGAAATTGACATTTAAAGGACTTGTATTGGACAAAGAAGAAGGGGGAGTGGGCAAGAAAGGGAGAAGAAGAGAGAGAGAAAGGGAGGGAGGGATGAGAGAGGGAACAGGAGGAAGGGAGGGAGAGAGGGAGAAGAAAGAGAGAGAATATTAATTGGTTCAGCAAGGATATTTCGGATTGGGATTTGAGTCATCCTACCTGGTTGCACTTTAATAACTACCTGACCTTGAAATGTGGCTACTTTCTCTTATCACTCATTTTATCATTAAGAAACAGTGACTCTTGAGAAGTGTTGGAAGAATTAGGTGTACTTTTCTAAATGGCTGGTACCTTCATAGCCTGTAATAGTAGGGGTTGAATTTTGAATTAGGCACTATCAGGAGAAGGGTTTAGGAGGTGTGGCCTTGAAGGAAGCATGTCACTGGAGGTGGGCTTTGATAGTTTTTAAACTCTCACCATTTCCCTGTTCCTCTCTCTGCTTCCTGCTCCAGACACTAGGCCTGCTGCCAACTGCCAGGTGCCATGTCTTCCTACCATGACTGACGCTTAACCGTCTGAAACCATAGACCCAAAGAATCCCTGTTTCCTATCAGTTGTCTTGGTCTTGGTGTATTATCAGTAACAGAAAAGTGACTAACACAGGGACAAACAAATGAGGTCACAGCTGCTGCGAGTGATATTCGGCTAGACAGAGGGGGTTTACATAAACTCAAACCTCTTTCCTGGGTTTGCCAGAAACTGCAGATGCTCCCAAGCTTATATTCGAAATATAATCAAGGCAAGACTTTCTTTTCATTTAGGCCTTTCAAGTTTAGGAAAAGCATTTCCGTCAGACCCCGAAGTCCTGACTAGTCCTTTCCTTAGGAACTGCAAATAAGAACAGAGACGGAAAATGCAAATTTTATGCTGATGCTGAACTTAAAAACGTAAGTTCTGGGTTTACTAAATGTATTTCCCATCTCATACCGGTCCAATGGCAGGGAGAGTGTCAGGGTATCACAGTTCTACCCCATAGGGAGTGTGCTGTACCGGGAAGCTGGGCAGAAAAGTGGACAGCTTTTAGCCTGATCACTGAGGTTTAAAGTTTGGTTCTGACAATGTCACTCACTGTGATCTTACATACATTAGTTCATAACAAGAAAGCTCAGATTTACCCCTGTGTGATGTAAAGCTATTAGAAGGATTACGAAGGATCAAGGATCTGGCAGTATTTTTAAAGTAAGCATATTGTTAGAAAATGAGATGCTATTTTCTTTCTTTTGTTGACATATAATGTTGTTTCATATGATATATTCTGATTATAATTTTCCCTCCCCCTTCTCCTCCTAGTTCCTCCTTACAATCCATCCCATCTGAATCCACCCTTTCTGTCTAACAAACAGGTTTCTAAGTGCCAAAATAAAAACAAAAACTAACATCAGACTAGGACAAAACAACCAGAAGGAAGAGCCCAAGAGAAGGCACAAAAATGCGCAGACCCACTTGTTTGCACACTCAGAAATACCAGGGAAAGACTAAACTGAAAGTCATAATTCATGCCCGAATAACCTGTAGGACAGAAAGAGAGGAAAAAAATAAATTAAAGAAAATATTTTTAAGTTTAAAAAAGACAGGAAATTATAGCATTTTAAGACAAGGAACCTGCAACAATGCTGTTGAGTTTGTTTGCTCTTCATCATCTACTGCTGGGCATGCAGCCTACCCTGAAGTATAGCTGTCCTGGTGACATTCCCTTAGAGAAAACTAAATGTTCATTTGTAAGTGGCTATCCATTGAGATTACTTTTGTTTTAGGAATGGGGACGTGTGTCCCCTTCTCTTTTCAGCTCTAGAACCCCATCTGGTGCAGATCTATCTACACAGGCCCTGTTCAAGTTGCCTTGGTCTCTATGAGATCGCATTGTATCAATCTTGTTGATTTAGATGGCCTTGTTTTCTTTGTGTCCTCTGTCCCCTCTGGCACTTATACTCTTTCCTCCTCCTCATCTGCAGGGTTCCCTGAGCCCCAAGGGGAATGATTTGATGGAGTCATCCTATTTAGGACTGAGTGTTCCAAGGTCTCTCACTCTCTGCTTAATGTCTGGCTGTGGTCTCTGTGTTTATTCCATCTCCTGCAGATTCTCTGTCAAGGCTTGAGCAAGATACTGATCTATGACTATAGTACAATGTCATTAGGATTCATTTTATTGCTATGCTCTTTTGGAAGAACAATAGTGTTTGGTTTTATCCATGGGCCCTGGGCTATCTAGTTTTAGGTTTTTGGTCATTGATGCAGTGTCAGGTATGGGTTTCATCTCATGGAATAAACCTAAGTCAATTCAGATATTGGTTGGTTGTACCACCATTGAACTAACATAGCTTCCAGGCAGAACACCTTTGTAGATAAAATGATTTGTGGCTGGATAAGTGTTTACCTTTCTCTATTGGAAGCATGCAGAGTACAGTCCTGTACCGAAGATTCTAGCGTGTGAGGGGTGAAGGCTCTATGTCAACACCAGTTCAACATCTTCTTGTTCTATAAACTATGGAGGTGTTGTCTTCAATAATGGGACCTTACCATCAGTTTGTGGAAATTTTGCTATAGTCTTGTCAATAGCTTGGGTTGTTTGGGGATTCCCATGGAACCCCTTTGGTCAATAATTCAATTAGATGTAACCCATTCTCACTACTGGAAGCTTCATTTGGTGACAAGAGATGGCCAATTAGAATTCTGTCTTCTGGATTATTTCTCAGTTTCATTTAGATTACCTTCCTAAAATATAATTTACAAATACAAACTAAATATTAAATGTCAAATTTCCATATTACCCCTCAAATGGCTCTTAATTTTATCTGTCTCTTTCCATATTAATCTTTCATCCCCATCTTCCTTCCTCCTCCCCACGCAATCCTCTTACCCCCCATTCATTATTATCTGTTCTATTTCTATTTCTATTTCCAAGGGAGATCTGTCTGCTCCTCAAGCCCAAACCCCAGCTGCTTATTTTACATCTAACCTCTGTGGTTCTACATGTTGTAATTTGGTTATTATTGACTTAACAGCTAATATACCTATATAAGAAAATGTATACAGCATTTGTCTACTTGGTGTGGGTTAACTCACTCAGGAAGAGTTTTTTCTATTTCCATTCATTTATCTGAAAATTTCCTGATTTCATTTTTTTAAATGGGTAAGTGATATTCCATTACGTAAGTGTTTCACACTTTCTTTATCCATTTATCTGCTGAGAGGCATATAGGTTGTTTCCGTTTTTTGGCTATTATGAAAAAAGAAACAATAAACATGGAGACCAAGTATAGGATTAAGTGTCCTTTAGGTTATTTACCCAAAAGTGGTATAGCTGGATCTTGAGGGAGATAGAGTCCCATCCTGAGGTACTGTTACATTGATTCCAATAGTGACTGTACAAGGTTGCAGCCCCACCAGTGATGGATGAGTGTTTCTCTTGCTTCATATCCTTTCCAGCATGAGCTGTCTTTTTTTATTGATCTTAGCCATTCTGTTGTGTGTGAGATTCAAATCTCAAAGTAGTTTTTATTTGCATTTCTCTAATGACTAAAGAAAGTTAACATCTCTTTGTCTCTCAGCCATTTGTATTTCTCCATTTGAGAAGTGTCTGTTTAGATCTGCACTCTGTTTTTAAATTGAGTTATTTGTTTTCTTCTTAACTTTTTTTTTTAGTTCTTTATACATTTTAGACATCAGTCCTTTATTGGATGTTTTACACCAGTTTCATTGCACAAGTCAGGCACAGACTGGACCTATGCTTTATTAAAGGTTCTGAACTTTATTGATGCTGAGTCATGAGAGAATTATAGAACCATTCTGCATATTTTCAGATTATAAACTACAATCTTTTTCATAATATAAATTAACCAGAATCAAACAAATGCCTCACCTGAAACTCTAAGCGTTCAATAAACAATGGATGTATTCTTGGTGATTTTGTTACTGATCATCTGGCTCAGGGCAACACCTTCCTCAAAACAGGAATTAGGAAGAGAAGTTTGGAACCAATATAGAACAATATTCAGCTGAACTTTATTGACCTTCGTTGATGATCTGTTCATGGATATTTCCAAATGTTTAAATATCAACACGTAGAACTCATAACTAAATGGGGAGAGGGTTTGAAACTGGTATGTGAGTGGATAAGTAGGTAGTTAGGTAAACAGAACGACAGACAGACAGTAGATTATTGATCATTATGATGTACCAGTATGTTTCTGGTATATTATTATGTTAATACTCTCCAGAAATTAACTCATGTTATCCTTATATAATTCTTCTTTTACTGGTGAAGAAACTGAAATTCATGGCGTCTATGTGACTTGTTCAGATTTATGATCTAAATATGACCAGACTCGGTATGTGAACCTAGAAGTCTGACTCTAGAGCTCCTGCCTCATCAATAATGAATGGGGAAGAATAAGTGTATAAATGCTGTACAAAGCTTTGTCATAGTGCACAAAAATGCAGACAGGTATTAGAAGAATAAAATGCCATCGAGGTCAAACATTTATACCTCAATGAAAATCTTTTCTACCTGTAAGTAGATACAACACACATCTGTCAGGGAAGGTGAGCAGGTCCTCATTACTACCTTTGAGTAGATGATTGAAATAAGATATGGTAATTATTACAGGTGCCAGTTATTTGCCATAATATCACAGAAACTGTGTGCATACTTTCCTGAAAATATGCAAATTGATAAGACAAGACAAAAACTTCACGATGTCATATTTTCTCCATCTTGCAGTGTTGAATCCACATTTCTTAAGTCATTATGATAACACAGATCAAGCCTAAACATGCTGATGGAGTATCTTTGTTGGCTCTCCCAGCTCTTTACAGCTTGATCATATGCAATAATGAAAACTGAAACCCTAACACATTAAAAGAATGATAATACAGTTACTTGATGGCAGTGTCAGAATGAGAGCATGTATCCTGAGTGGAAATACAGTTTATTCTAAGTACAGTTCCATGACAGGCTTTACAGATAGATAAAAATCATAATGAGAAAATGAAAAGGAGATTCTAAGTATAAAAATCAAGGATGACCCTAACTCTTCAGAAGCTTGCAGTGAGGTAGTGAAGACATATTCGCTCATATATAAAACTCACCTTTCTGCGGCAAGTTCAATAGAAGGGAAGGCACCTACGTCTGGTCTGTGTATATGCCATTCCATTACTGTGTGCCTATGTGTATTTAATGCCTCTTTTCTTACTAGAATTTTCTCCTGTCTACAGTTTCATATCAAATAGCCAGAAATAGGCACTAACTAAATACATACTAAATCAAATGAATATACCCAAAAGCAAAACAATCACAAGGAACCACCAAGGGGATGATTAATGAAATGTAAATCTGGAAACCGGTGGCCACAGAAAGGCCAATTAGGTCTAACATTATTAAACTGTTACATCTCCAAGGAGAGGAACTTACTTAGCCGGAGGAGGACCTGTCATTTCTACTAATCCATGCCTCTGCCTTTAAGCCAATCCACAAATGAATTATCTCTGACTAGCCAGGGTCTGCCTTAATTTTAACCCAGGAGAATTTTACAAAGCATTTCAGTAAATTCAGAGACCATCCATTACAAACAAAACCTCTGGAAACTAAAAGCTTGTCAAATTATTTCAGCGAAAGGCAGGTTCCGGCTTCTGGCTCCCTCCCTAGTTCCATGTGTGACAACTTAAGAAATCCGGGACTCTGCTTCAAGTGGGGGGAGGGAGGTATTGGGATGCTGTTCAACTTTTGTTATAACAAATATCAGAGATAATTAATCAACAAAGGGGAATGATTTGTTTTGTCTAGCAGTATGGAAAGCTCCAGTCCATGTTCATTTGACCCCATATCCTCGAGCCAATGGCAAGACAGCAGTTCACAGCACAGGGTAGATAATGACCCTAGGTCTCTCACTAGGTCCCGCCCCTTTAAACTTTCCCCTCCAGTATTATCCCTCAGGAAGTTTTAGTTCTAGTTGTGTGTATATTGAGAGTTAGTTCCAACCACCTAGAAACTACGTCAGTATCTACCAGTAGACGGACATTATTTTTCTGTGCAACCATGTTATCTGCTTGCCTGTCTATGTATCAATATCTATCTCTATCCATTTATACTGTCTACTATAGTCCATCACAACATGCACACACACATGCATACACACAAGCACACCCCCACACATATGCACACAGGCAGGAATAGTATTTAACCATAAAGCAGAAGGAAATCCTATTTTTAACAGGCCACTCAAGGACATGCTACAGAATGGAATGAACCAGTAACAAAAGGGTCAGTACTGCACACATGTCCAGGGTAAGGAATATATAAAACAATTTAATTCATAGAAACAGAAAATAGAATGGTGGTTGCCAGCAGCTAGGCATAGGAAGACGACCTCAGGGGGATTATTTAATGACTCAGAAATGCTATTGATTTTTAAAAACTGTATCCATGTATACTATGTACCTTAATCCTAACCACCCCTCACTTCCTTCTATGAAAGCCTCCAGAAGTTTCTGTCACATCTCCCTCCCAAATTCATGTCCTCTTTCTATAAATTTTGGGATTATTTTTTAAACCACTCATTTCAATTAGCACCAACCAGGTGTATTTGGGAATGGGGTCATCGACTGGGGTATGGGGAACAATGGCCACAAAGGTCATCAATTGCTGGTAGCTTCTTCGCTAGGGGAAACTGCTTCTTCTATCTAAAACAGCTTCTTGATAAAAAGAAACCGCTCCCTCCCATGCTAGTGTTTCAGATGGCTTGATCTTATGCTGATCACATATGTGTAAGTAACTATAGATCCTGTAAGTTCCTGTGTGTAACAACCATGTAATGACCAGAGGACAGAATGTCACCAGGCTCCTCCCCATCCTCCAGTTATTTCTGTCCCTTCTGCGATGTTCCCTGAGACTTAAAGGGGGCAGGAGGAGTGCTTTTTGTAGATACCTGAAGGCTCAGGGTTCTTATTCTCGGGGGCTTTGAGCAGTTACGAAGTTCTGCCACTAAAGGCTGCTACCTTCTCCAGCAGGAAGCGTCTCTGGCCGAGGCTGGCAGCAGCAGCAGCTCATGGACTCATGCAGAAATGTAATGATTCAAGGCAAATAGATTATAGAGATCTTTTAAACAACATGGCTTATATTGGACAAAACTGTGTTAATAAATAAATCTGAGGGAATTGGTACCACGTACATTTATAATATTTTTTAAATATTGCTATAAAGATAGTAATTTTTACATCTTTGAAGTTTGACTGTTAGGAGGTGTGGGCAGATTCTCGGTGTCCTTCACCTCTCATGCACATATTTAATCTCTGTGAATTGTCATTTAGTTTATATCATGTCTTCTTGGGAAGAACTATGGTTTATTAACAGAGTCTGAGATTATTTCCCTACTTAATTGATTAAGTTGATTGGCTTTCTTATTTACTTTTTTTAAAAAAGAAAAACTTTTCTCATTTTACATGCCAATCCCAGTCTCCATCCCCTCCCTCCTCCTGCTCCACACACCTTTAACCCACCCCACCTGACACCCACTCCTCAGAGAGGGCAAGGCTTCCCACAGGGAGTCAACAAAGTCTGGCACATCACTGTGAGACAGGACCAAGGCTCTCCCCGCTATATCTACGCTGAGCAAGGTATTCCTCCAAAGAGAATGGGCTCCAAAATGCCAGTGGCCCCACAGACTGTCCCAGTCACACAACTGTTTCCCAAAGAGGGTGCATTTAGAGAGAGCTCCTAGTACACTAAATCAGTAGATTTTGTGGAAAAAAAATTCAGAGTGAGGACAACAGCATGTCCAGTGCCCGAAAGCTGAATCTGAGAACCTGTGTTCAGACTCTAGGCGAGTTGAAGACGCAAGAGGAATTAAACATGAACCAGGCTGCTAAGTGCAGCAGAAACAGGATCACACAAGACACATGGAAGAGTCATACACCCACGTCTATCTGTGAGAATAGAGATCCCAGCAAATGAGACTTAGTTGATAAATAATTAGCAGGACAGGATGGATTGCAATTTATTTTAGGACTCACTTTGGCTGTCTGGAATCAGAGCAAGGGTGTATGGCAACTAAGCTCTTTTTCCAGTGCACAGTGAATTTATGTGAGCTTAGACTAGGGTAGTCATGATGGTGACTGAGAGAAAAAGACAAATGCTAAAGATATTTAAATAGACAAATATAGATACTTTATAATGTGTCTTAATGTGCTCGGGAAAACGGGCTGCTTACAGAAGTTAGTTGAATCTCAGAGCACGAGATCAAATTACTTGTGAAGGTATAGCTCAGCACATAAATTCAGTTGCTAAAATATGCAAAATAGTAATAAAATATTAGAAAAACTATTGCAATTTTACTATTGTTCTTTTCAGAATCTCTAAAAAATGTCACATAATTAGTGTTCTGATTTGTGGAATGGCGCTGCTAAGTGCATTAGAACATAAGTCTACATTTCCTGAAAACTGTTTTATAATGTAGTCTTATCATTAATTATGATTAATTCTCCCCCATTTCCCACTCAAATCCAAATATATTTTTTCATCTTGAGAACATTTGAAAGTTTTTATGTGTGTTATTTTCTATCAATGTGCCTGTCCAGGCTAAATCTCTGCATCCCTGGAAACAAACCCATCGACAATGAATTCCCACTTGTTCTGCCTCGTAGGATGTATTACTGAATTGGTTTAGCATTTGGGAAATCATTTTAAAATATGTGATATTTTAAATATTTTTGGTTATCTAATTTTGAAAGTTAAATTTGCTTGCATACAACAGTTATCAAGGCCAAAGAGAAACAGAATAGTACTGACTTGCCAGCATTTATACATTTATGGTTTTTTTTTCATTTTTCAAATCAAAGAAGAGTCTATCTAATGTGGTATGGCATTCTATGATTATTTCACTTATTACGTGTGGCAGCTAAAGGGCTTCTGCTTTCCAGTTCTCTTGCAGCAAGCACTTAGCTCTTTTGTAATTAATATTTTCATCTCCCATATGGATAGAGTGCCTGAAAGAAATTTTATCTGGAAAAAAATTTCTGCATAATATTTTAGTACACTTCAATTTATTTAGTGATTCATCTGTGTGCTGTTTATTTTTATTAAACAAACCAGGCCAGGATATTAGTTTTGAACTCTTGTTTTAAGGCTATGGCTTGTTATACAGAGTCAATGCCAGGTCACTGAGAGTTCAATAAGATATACCTCATGGAGGCGTGTTCATCTTCTGCCCAAGTTAAATCACAATGATAAGTAGGATGTGCGCTTGAACATTGCTAATTCTTGTTTCACCAGAATTTCATGTCATCTCATGGTTATTACATCTGTCCAATTACGAATGATCAAATTGGATTATTGTTAATTAGTGGGTCTGTCTCATAGTACAGAGGTCTCGTTGGGCGTATTTATCTGTTTAAGTGGTCTGTCTTCAGATGCAGAAAGTCGAATATCCTGTTTGAAAAGAAAAAAAAACTGGTGGAAAGGAGAAGGCTGAAAATAAAATTTATTTTGTACACACTAAAGTGAAATAATAATTTCAATATAGTCTTGGTAAGCTTTTGATAAGTTTGCTGTGTTCTTAAATATCTTTGAACAAAAGCAACACTGACTATGCAATATAGGCTATTTATTTATCTACTGGGAAATGACGTACTGAGCTTATGAAAATAGACATATTTTGATGAGAAGAAACACTCATTTGAAAAATCTCTGAAGAGCAGATTTAGAAATCCATAATGATGTATAACACCGTAATAGTGCCCATCCAGGGAACTCTGTCTGGCTGCACACACCGTCACAGAACCATGATGGATGCACGCTGACTTACTCTGTACAGATTGATTCCTATCCTGGAGATGAAAATGAGTGAGGAAACGCATGTCTTCTCTGCAGATGCCAGTGGGCTTTTGAGCAATGTTACCTGCGGAGACCACCGGAGAAACAGCTATGGCTTGCATTCGATCAAAGGGATCCACCGTTTTCAGTCCCCAGCATTGTCAGCTGAAGTGATGACATTGTCATATTGTAACGAGGACCAGTGTCAAGCCATGCATCATGGTGACACCAGATTGGTCTGAAGCTCAGGGGCTTCATATGACCCAGGAGTTCTTTCAGGCATTATTTATATCTTGGTCCAGAGTAAGAACACTAGGTTGTAGAATAGGAAGGGATTTCCTTTTGTTTCACATTGAATACTCTGTAGTGATCTGCTTGCCTCAGTTTTAATGTCCTTTTGTATTGCTTTTGCCTCCTTGATTCTTTTTTCAGGAGCAAAATGAAGTTATTAACCATCTCTGCCTGGTAGTTCCAATCACTGTGATCCTCTTCCTCCTCTTCTTCTCCATTAGACAAACATCCGTATGAAGAGTGTCATCTCAAATCTAGCGCCAAAATCTAAAAGGAGTGCCTGTGCTTTGTTGACTTAAACATCACTTATAAAAGTTTACTTATCACCTTCATATTCTCTCTCTCTCTCTCTCTCTCTCTCTCTCTCTCTCTCTCTCTCTCTCTCTCTCTCTCTC
>NC_022023.1:7704613-7719281 GCF_000317375.1 Microtus ochrogaster
CTCTCTCTCTCTCTCTCTCTCTCTCTCTCTCTCTCTCTCTGTGTGTGTGTGTGTGTGTGAGTGTGTCTGTACACATGTGCATATACAGGAGCTTGTAAGCACACATCTTCATTCAAAACTAAAACAAAAGAGCAAAAAAATTGCTTACTGTGTGCTGGGCAGTGTGATAGGTGCTTGAGAAATTGGTTAGTAATAGACGGAGGGCTTCCCCTTTAGATATTTTATCGTGTGGGGGGCGTTTTGTTTTAGCTTTAAGTTTTGATATTTGGTAATGATATGTAGGGATGTTTGAATGTGAACTCATTAGGTACCTAGACTTACCTTGAAATAATCTGCAATCCCTCTTCTTCAGTGCTTAAGTGACAAGAGTGTATCATTATTATTATTATTAGTGTGTGTGTGTGTGTGTGTGTGTGTGTGTGTGTGTGTGTGCGCGCCCGTGCGCGCAGGTATTTGAGGGGACTGGTATAGGCACCCATATGTATACATGCACTGGACATTAGGAGGAGGAGATCAGGTGACATGGCCTCTCACTCTCTACCTCCTTCTTTTGAGACAGGGTCTCCTACAGAATCTCATACTAAACTGGAGGCAAATGAAGCTTCAGGGAGCCCATATCAGTCTGTCCCCAACAGCACTGAGGTTACCGTCCATGGCCACACCCAGCTTAGCAAAGCTACTTTGAATGCCTTCTCTGCTAGACTTGCTACTACTCCTTAGGTGCTTGTGCAGAACCCGGGAAAGAATCATTCAATGGAACTGTGTGGTGATAGAGCTCTGCTCCTTCTCCCAGTGTTTAAATCTAGCAATGATTTATCAGGGGTTCTTATGTAAAAATGAGCAAGATAATAGTTCCGGAGCCTAAAGTAAGAAGTCCCAAGTGAGGCAGAAATAGGTGAGTAGTGTCCCAGAATCTCCTCAGTCCACTGCAAGGTCTGATTGCATTCAGTTGTTTTTGACTAGCTAGTTTGAGAATTGGGCTATGCCTTTTTTTGCTCCTAACTAGATGACAACTTACTTTTCAATCAAACCAATGCTTCTTTTCTTGAGGAACATGTAAAAGGCATGGACAATCTGGTCAAAGATGTGGAAATTTACAAAGATAACACCATTTCTAAGTATGGTTTTGTTCAGCCTTCCCCTTTACTGAAAAGACTGTGGATGTGTCTCAGTAAGCATGCTGAAATTGAAATATAGGTCTGTCCTCTTTGGAAAGAGATCGCTTTAAATTGGATAGATTTCGCTCACTTTTAGTGAAATATTTTGAAAATTATGTCTTAGAAAACCAGACTCCGAATGACAGGGTTGAATATATCCTTCATTTTAAAATGCAGGCTCTTTTTGTGGCGAATGAATTTGTTGTGGGAAGGTATTTGGAAGTAAAGCCTCACAATAATTTGGGGTGAGGAAAAATACTGTTTTAAAATAAACCAATCTATCATTTTTGAATCTTAAAAATCATCATATTTTGAAAGAAATAAAATTAATAATTATTCATAGTACAAAGAATATATACTTGCATCATAGCATGTAATGATTTAAAATAACCTAAATTCAAATTTTAACAGATTTTAGTATTACACTGTGACCTTGATCATTTTTTTCAAAAATTAATTGATACTTCAAATATTGAAGCTCTGATTTCATTATTTCCTGATTTGGTCCATGTCTTGGCAACTGGATAAGAGATTCCCAGAAATAGTGGTCCTTTCCTTTCCAGCTCAACTTTCCCATCACTTCACCCTGCTTATGTTGCAGTGTTTCTGCCCAGATGCATCAAGTCTGGAAAGGTCCCCATTACTCTGATAAAAAGTTCTCTTTCCTGAGACCTGTATTTCGTGTGTGGACCGGGAGGAGGGGAAGGCGAGAACGCCAAATTGTGAAGAGTACTCGTTGCTGTGAGGCTCCAGCCAAAACGGGCTTGTAACAAAGTGTACAGTCTTGTAGCCCAGCTGTGTGGAGCATTGATTGCTTCTGCCTAGAGCAGGGATACTGTCAAGTTGCTCTGTGAGTTGAGTCATCTATTGACAAAGAGCTACCAGCCCGCAGATAATGCTGTGCAGAGCTGCTCTCGCTGCTCCCTCTGCTCCCACGATGAACCGCTTATAGCAGCTGTCAAAGATACCGAGGAATCCGGAGAGAGAAAAGACGTTTACAACTGCCTGGAAGAAAGGGGTGTGAGGGAGAGAGCCTTTCTATGCAGAGCTGACCAAAGAAAAGAGTAAGCACCAGTGCAGCATGAATGCATACCTCACCAAGCAACACAGCTGCAGCCGGGGGTCCGATGGGATGGATGCTGGCAGGAGTGTCCCCACCCTCATCAGGGATGCCCACTGTGCCTGTGGCTGGCAGAGGAATGCTCAGGGGCTCGGGTACAGTTCTCAAACTATGCCCTCCTCGGGACCTGGGGGCGCGGCTTCAAACAGGACCAAGCTGGTCACCTTGTGGGACAGTGTACGGAAAAGCCCCCACAAGACCAGCACCAAGGGCAAGGGAAATTGTGGGGAGCGTTGTGCCTGCCCACATGGTTGGTTCAGCCCTGCACAGGTGAGCTTTTTCTTCGTGACTTTCGTTCTGTGTTGTAGGAAAGTTGTGTTTTAAGGTCAGGGTGCCTTGAAAACTTTGCTGAGTCCTTGCTGCTGACTGGGTTTGTCTGCTTTGAAAAATGTTAGGCCAAAAAAAAAAAATGCTTTCTAGTTTCACACGTGTTTGTGGTTTTACACTTTTGGGCAGCGGGTAGAAAAGCGGGGGTGCTGAGCGTGGGAGTGGGTGACTTTTCTTTCAGCTCACATTCTCAGATCCCCACATGATGTTTAGGATTCTGCAGCAGGGTCTCTTGGCAGTCCCGTGACTCCTTAATCACAGTTCACTTTTCCCTTGGCTCCTTTAGAATTATTATTATTATTTTAAGTAATAGAAAGAAAATGAATTTTAATCAGACACTTCCCACCGTGATAAAAATAAAAGAACGTTTATTTTTCCATCAAAGGAGAAAAGAGAAACTTGATGTGTGTTATTCTGGTTTTGCTCTTATGATACTATGTGTCTTTTCAGTTATGAGGGAGAAATTTTGTTTCTAGTGCATAATTCACATTACAAATGAAAAGAGGGAAACACATTTAATCACAGAGAAGCAATAAGGTCATTTATATTTGGGCTAAAACCGTTTCCCTTTTTCTCTTACAATGCCTTTCTAAACATAGGCATATTAATTTAATTTGATTCCTGATGATTTTTCTGCCCTCGAACTACCATCATTTTACCAGAAAGAAAATGGACTTATTTTTGTTTTCCTGCTTTTGATAAAGGGGAGGGGGCAACTTCCTGCAAATGCTATAAACATAAATAATATGCACCTTTAGACACTATGATACTCATAGAGCAGAGATCATTCTTAAATATGCCCTGGGAAGAAAGGCTGTGTTGTGGGGGGAGGGATCTCAATTTCAGCATTTTTAACACAATTGAGAGTGAAGACTGATCATGAATAAAATGTTATGATCGAAGAGGTGTGCAGAGAGTTTTAATTTCAGTAATAGTTTTTCTTTAGGACTTCCAAGAATGCCATATCTCACTAATTTTTAATAGTATGGTTATGTATTCATGGCCAAGTATATGGTTTTTTTAAATTCATTGGTATGGAATTAGCTTTACTTAGAAAGACAGAATCTCCCATCATGCATTATCTATTAGTTCAGCTCTAAATAGAACCTGGTGTTGGGAAATGTAGACAAATTTTAAAGTTACTAAGAACTCCAAACTGCATAAGGAGCCTTGGCGATTGCAATAATTCCATGTGCTCATCGACAAAACATGGGTTTCATATTCCTTAACATATGTGTAGGCTGCATTAAATTCTCCTAAGACAAAAGTTACTCAATATCATGTACCTTAGAATGTTTACACAGAGAAATCAAATTTGGTTTATCATTCAAATCCTTTTTGTATCCAAGGGATAATATTCCTTTAGTTTCATAAATGACAATTTCCCAGATCCAAATCCTTACTACTACCTTGTAATAACAACATAATGAAAATATTAATAAACAGTCCAGCCAAGACAAACTTCTTTCTTTCTTCCTTTTTAACCAAGTCACTTCCCTGCTTGCCTGAAATTTATAACCAGTTAATACTTTAAGGGTTTGAAATAGACTCTGCACTGATAATTAAGGGGCCACTTACCTATGAGAGGGCAGTAAATCGAAGCAGCCCCAATCTCCTGACCCCTTAGCATACACATTTCTTGGCATATTCTTGTCACCCACATATACTTTATTATTGACTAGAATAGTGAGCCTCAATGTTAGAGTCATAATCCCATATTGTTTAAGCTTTTCAATGTTATGACAGTCTTTCCTCTGCAGAATTTTTCTTTCCAGTCTTTCTTATCTCCTACCTGCAGAAGTCTTTTTCTGAGTTGATTAGTCCATCCTACCCTTTTTTGAACCCATCCAAACAGATGATAAGGAATAATTAACTTCTTAATGTGTGTGTGTACCTAAACTTAAAATATACATGCAACTATCTCTAATACTTAACTGTTTGTCTCTCTCATAAATGTACGTGCTATATTGCATCTATATTTTCATAAATGCATATAAATATATATATGTATACGTGGATGTAGTTTACATACATAAAAACTAACATTGTCTATCATTCTTAGTTTATCAATGGGAAAATGCAAGCTTACTTCCCAAAGAATGTTTCATTCACTTCACTGGAAACGTCTCTTCATTTAATGTGTTTTCCCTTATCATTTAGTAAATGAAACGGGCTGAAATATGGGTGTGCAAGTCTTGATTCATTCGTGTGTAGATTTGTAGCACTTATCCAATATTTAAATTCTATGACTGTGTCTCATCACTCAGAGAGTCTGTATGCTATCACAGACACAAGGATGTGCGTGCTCTGTGCACACATATGTCTGTTAAATCTAAGTCTGCTTTGAGAGTTTTCTAATGCTATTTTACCCTTTAATTTCACAAATGGATTGATAAATGTTCTAATAACGAGGGGGGCTTATAAGGACACTAAAAATACTCTTTGTAAAGCCAAGAGCAAAAAAGTGGTGCATGGTTAGAATATCCCAGCGACCCACCTGTGGTTTAGAATGGGCCTGAAGCACCTTAGTGTTTGGGAACTGAGGTCCTGTTCCCACAGATATTTATTGTATTGCATGGAAATCAGCAGTGTGAAATCCAGCTACTCTAATCAGGGGCTACAGTAATGATTTGCCTCTCTCTCAAGGCTCATTTACCAAAGTCCCATCATTTGAGGAGCTGAGAACTAGAAGAACTCTGTCATTATGCTGCTCCTTAGTTGGTCTAAAAAGTAGCTCTATCTCTTCCTGAATAAGTTTTTATTCCATTGAATATATAGTTAATAGAATCATAATAATGGGTAAGAAAAATGGAAAAGTGTAACATCCAGATGTGAGTTATGTAAAGTTGTGTCTACATTATTAGGGTTGGCCTTGCAAAGATATAATTCCTTATATGGCATTTCTTCCTACTTCAGACTTCAGGGAGAGATAACAGAACCATGGTAGCTTGGAGATCATATGTATTGGTTTCTTTATCATTCATGTCTACTCTACTGTTGCATACTGAGAGCCTATAGTATAGCCCTGTGTCAACATTGAATATTCTAGGATTACTACTGCTTCAGAGCTTATATCCTATCACAATCTATGCAAATGGCTATTATGTAATGACCTAAAGTTTTTAAAGCATGTGGCAGTTCCCCTCGTGTGCATTTAGAGACTCTGGAGCAAAGAATACTTGTAGACCTAAATTTCTCCAATCTTGCAGAGACCCCAAATCTCCTTCAGTTCTATCTTAGCTATGTTTCTGCTGTTCTGATAAACACCATGACGAAAATCAACTTGGGGAGGAAAGGGCTTATTTCGTCTTACTGCTTATAGTCTGTCATAAAGGTGAGCCAAGTTTGGAGGCAGAGACTGAAGCGGAGGCCTTGGAAGAATGCTTCTCAATGGCTTGCTCTTCACGGCTTGCTCAGCCCATTTCTTATACACCCCAGGAACATCTGCTTAAGGATGCTACCACCTGTATTGGGCTGGACCCTGCTATAGCAATAATTAATTAAGAAAATGTGCCAACCCGGGTGATGGTGGCGCACGCCTTTAATCCCAGCACTCGGAAGGCAGAGGCAGGCGGATCTCTGTGAGTTCGAGACCAGCCTGGTCTACAGAGCTAGTTCCAGGACAGGCTCCAAAGCCACAGAGAAACCCTGTCTCGAAAAACCAAAAAAAAAAAAAAAAATGTGCCAAGGACTTCCTGTAGGCTGATCTTAGGGAGACTTTTTTTTCAGGCGAGCTTCCCTCCTTGCAGGTGACTCTTGTTTGTGTCCAGTTCAGACAAGCACTGTCATCCATTCACGTTGCAAGCTGGTATCTGTGAGTTCATGAGAGGGACTCTGGGAGGAGTTTACACTTCAGTTCCAAATAACCTTAAATTTGAACTCACAGGCCCTGTGTGGTCTCCTCTGCTTAATGTCTATAAGCCTCGTTTTTCTTGTCTGTAAAATGCCTTATGAGAAAGTCGTGTTGCAGGGACATGGAGTAAGAATTGAATACAATTTCTATAAACACCGCAACATGACACCTGGAGCCTAATGTATTAGGTATTTATTACTACCAGTGCTAGCAAAATTTTGTATTTTTTTTAACCCGAAGTACTTACTACCCTATTGTATTATGCCCTTTCATTAGAATTTTTATGGCTCCTCTTTAATGATGAAGGTTAAGCTAGGCAATTGTCCAGAAACTTTTGGCATAGGTCTGTACCACTGGGGTGACATTTTGTCCTTCAGGTTCTCAGAAATTTAAAACCATGCACACAAAAAGAGAAAGAGAAACAGAGACAGATGCGGGGGGGGGGGAGGGGAAAGAAGGAGAGGTAAAATAGGATAATATTAATGAAGAATAATTCCCATGACCTTATATTCAAAAGTTAAGAAAAAAGTTAGATTTTTTTCAGCAACTTCCTTTGGAGGCGGGGACTGCATTTGAAATAGTTAGCCACACTCTGTAAATCTAGATCTCCCTCAACAATCTTGATACTAACTCCAAAAATGATCAATTTACAACAACATTGAATAGACAACTTTTTAATCCAAGAAGTCAGACATCACTGCACTGAATCTCGGCTTAGCTTAAGCCCCCATTAGAAATATCTCAAAGCTTCTTATAGCTCCTTGCCTTCTTTGAAAGGGCCGTTTACTTACCAAAGAGAATGTCTTTAAAAAAAAATTCTGGGAAACACCAGGCACTCTGGGGAAGGGAAATTCAAGTCAAGGAAGAATGAAAGTTCCTGTGGCCAGCTCGAAGCCACTCAGCACCCAGGCTGCGCACATCGCCGGAGGCTGACATCAGCAGAGCCCTCTCTACAGGGCAGGCAGATCAAGGAGAGACTCAGCACAGAAGGCAGGATGGAGAAGAGCAGAGGTTTTGTGGCATCTACTGAGTGCTCCTGATACTGAAGTGGGGGCCTTACCACACACAGTTTTCCTTTAACACTGACAATATCCTACTTCTTTCCATCCATTAAGCTATCGAAAAGGCATCTCCGAGTGATGTTGTCACACAGTCACGTGACTGAAAAGGCATAACTGGTTTCCACTATGTGTGTCTTTGGCTCCCACATTCATCCTACCCCATCTGGCAGCAGCGCTTGTCGTCAGCGCTGCAAGAAAGACTGCACACACCTACCATCACCACACACACTATAGAGCTCCATAAGTGCCCAAAGGACCAAAAATTTCCATAAAGGGTGAGAGTCATGCGCATGTTTAAAAGGACTGCCTTGCGACTGTAGTTGCCTAATCTCCTTTCTTTTGCATTATTTCTTTGTCTCAGGAATCCTGTGACATCTTTGTAGATCCTTGCCTGGCTCGTCAGGGTGAAGGACAGTGCCATGTTGAAGTGTTGGTGAAAGCTAAAAGCATCAACACCACCATGGGATACTTATCCTAATCTCATTCATGGGTGCTAGTGTCAAGTTGGTTAGGTCTCCAACGCACGTGGCAAGGAATGGAGAACAAGCCGTCAGTGTGTATAAATAAAGAAGTCCATGGTGGGGCTGTTCTTGGTCCCCACACACTCTCATATTGCCCAGGGTTTGTGAATCTCACACATTGGTTCTATCTGTCTATGTAGGAAAGTACATAGAAAGCTTAAATATCTTGTGGATACCGCCATCTCCATGGTCTGCTTTCCTCTTTCTTGATCTGTTGCTGTTTTATACTGGTGCTATCCGTCACTATGATTGTACTGCATTCTAGTCCTTGAAACTCTCAAATGCTTCAGGATGCTTTCTGCTTGTGTAGAACTGGAATGAAAATTCATGGCCACCAGACATTTTCCAATGAGAGCCTGAAGCCTAGGAAAGTTAAGAGACTTGCCCAAGTTCATTTAGTTTGTGGCAGACTTATTTTGGCCTGGGTTTCTCAACTCAGAATTGAATTATCTTTCTACGGTTCCAAGATGCTCTCCCTCTGCACTCATCCTCGTGGGGATTTCTGCCAGAAAAGCTATTAGGCATGCAAGGTATTGGGAATTGAACAAAAAAAATATATTAATACACAAACCTAATTCTTACTTAGAAGTAAGACTGGCAGTCCTGAAAAATAGGAGAGCTATTAGAAAACATTAGTTATTGTGCTGGTTTTTTATTTGTTTGTTTGGTTTGGTTTGGTTTTCTGGGCTATAGTTTTGCTGTGTGGGTTAGTCTGGCCTGGAACACGTGGCAGGGTGCTTGTATCATACTCCCGAGTAATGAGATTATGGGCATGCAGCACCAGGTCTGGCCTAGGAAACATTTCACATGCAGGAAGATGCTTGTGTTGACAGAGATGGGAACGTTAGACTGGCATTTAGAAGTAGGAGACCGTGAATACTAGATGTACTAAAGTATGAGGAACAGTCTTGTCCAGCAATGTAGTAGGAGGGCACTTGTTCGTTCCTGGCTGCCCAGACCATGAAATAATCACGCAGAAATTATATTATTTAAATCACTGCTTGGCCAATCACTTAAGCGTATTGCTAGCTAGCTCTTATACCTTTGATTAACCCATTTTTACTATTTTATATTTTACCACAAGGTTCGTGACCTACTGGCAAGGTTCTGGCTGACAGCTTATGTCTTTCTCCTCTGGCAGCTCCATGGAGTCCCTTGGCTCCGCCTTCTTTCTCCCAGCATTTAGTTTAGTTTTCCCCACCTAGCTCTGTTCTGCCCTGCTATAGACCCAAAGCAGTTTCTTTATTAATCAGTGGTAATCACAACATACAGAGGGAAATTCTACATCACAGCAATATATTCCAGCAGGAATATACTATAATTTTGAAGTTCATACTGGACATTGATACAGATCATCCAAAAAATAATTACCTAAAACTAAGTCAAGCTTAGGTTTATGCATAAAGGAAAAATGTTCTAGAAAACGTCTATTTATCATTGAATTTCCTACAAATACAATTCCTGTGTATAACAAGAGACCTTTACACTTAATCCAATTGTATTTATCAAGAGTTGCTTGCTATTTTGAAAAAGTCTAGACTTGCGTTCATCCTGTTTCAGGTGGTAGCATCCTTAATACACCTCCTCAGTGTTCATCTGTTCTTGTAGGCTGCATCAGCAGGTGTGTAACTGAACAGATTTGAGCCTTCTTCAAGTAAATCTAGATGCATTTTTTGTTTGTTTTATTTTTATATCTTATTTTGTTAGCTGGCAAGTAATAAATATGTGCATTTGGAATGTGCAATGAGATCTTTAAATGTGTTTTTATATCATGGTGTGGGCTGGGGAACTAATTAGTACCCATCAACCCTTTCTTTCTGGCAAGAACATTCAAAGGCCTCTTCTTTGGTTATTTGGAAATATGCTGTACAGTGTCATGAAGTAGAGTTACTAGTGCTCAAGAAAGTAAAATGCGATCAAATGATCTGTAATTACATGTTTTCAATTAGTAGGAACATGGAATTCAGGAGCTCATCAAATATTATTAATAAAAGATTTTAAAAGACTTTATTGCATAAAATGATCAGTGGTGTAATACTTCCTCGGTGCCTCTTATTTGATTTTTTTCTGTTTTTCCTTTCATTGTTCTCATCATCATGAATATCATCACCATCATCCTCATCATTTTAAGCATGCGTTCTTGCACTCAACAAAGAGCTCCAATACTTTTTGCTCTATGGATCAGGAAATCAAACCCAGAGCTTCACACATTTAGACAACTATGACATCTCGGATCTTATTTAATCTGATAATCTGAGTATTACTCTAACTCGGCGCAGGTGTTGTCTGCACGTAACTGCCCTATCGCTCCCGAAGGTGTTAGATTTATTAATTTTTAACTATTTGTTTTTATTGATGTGTGTGGGCAGGGGAGATTTCCTTGGAGGTCGGAAGAGTTTTGCATCCTGTAGAGCTAGAATTGCAGGTGACTGTGAGCTGCCTGACATGGGAGCTGAGATGTAAATGTGGGTCCTTTGTAAAAGCAGCAGGTTCTCTTAACTGCTAAGTTACCGTTCCAGCTCTAGATTGACTTTATATCTATCAGTGCCCATTTTTAATCAAGGACGTAAATTTTAGAGTACAGGAAGTCAGAAGTATTGCCTTTACAAGGTAGAGGATTTTGTGCATGGATAGATGGCAGATAGATAAATTAAAATAAGCAAACATACACACATGCATGCATACATACACACTCATGCATACATACATACATACATATTGAAAGATGATAGCCAGCCAGGAAGCTGCTTTTCTAGCCTGCCTTTATTTATTTTCAGTAGTTTTAACTGGCACATAAAATCATGAAAGGTGTGCCCTTTGTGAGCACAATGGTATATTAATACATGTATATATGACTTTGTGGTCAACTCAAGTTTAACATATATTTCCTTAACTATAAGCTTCACGGAAAACATTTTTTTAAATCCTGAGACTAAGCTTAAAAATAAGACCTGTTTGTTTGCAAAAATATGACATTCTACTTTTCTCCACCTCATCTATCAACAGTTTTTGTTTAGATAATCCATACATCAAATTATTGCTTTAATCTTTCATCACACATCCTTTATGATTTGTGTCTCACACTAATTCATAACCAGAATCCCTTACAAGTTTGCTCTTACATTTTTCTGTGCATTTTATAATTTATTTATTCTTTTAAATTTTATTTTACATCCCAACCACAGTTCTTCCTCCCGCCCCACTTCCCCACCCCCTCATCTCCCTGCCAGCCCACCTGCTATCCACTCCCCCAATGGGGAGTCATCAAAATCCGGCACTTTAAGTTGGGGCGGGACCAGGCCCCTCTCCCATGAATTAAGACTGAGCATGGCATCTGCAATAGGGAATGGACCCAACAAGCTAGCTCATGTAACAGGAAGAGATCCTGGTTCTACTACCAGGGGCCCCTCAGACAACGCAAGTTTCACTACTGTCTCCCACAAACGGAAGGCCTAGTTTGGTCCCGTGTAGGCTCCATAGCTGTCTGTCTAGAGTTCATGATTTTCCACGAGCTTGATTCAGCTGTCTCTGTAGATTTCTCCATCATGCTCTTGACCTCCCTTGCTCATATATTCCCTCCTCCCTCTCTTCGACTGGATTCCCCAGAGCTTGGCCTGGTGCTTGGGTGTGGATCTCTGCGCCTGGTTCCATCAGTTACTGGATGAAGGCTCTACAGTGATAGTTGGGATATTAGCCAATCTGATTACAGGGGAAGGCCAGTTCAGGCACCCTCTCCACTATTGCTAGAAGTCTTACCTGGGCTCATCCTTGTGGATTCTTGGAAATTTCCGTAGCGCCAGGTTTCTCCCGAACCCTATAGTGGCTCTCTCTATCAATATATCTCTTTCATTGCGCTCCCACTCCATCCCTCCCCCCTTGATCATCTGCTTCCCTCATTCTATCGTCCCTCTTCTGCTCACCTTTTCTGTTCCCCTTCACTCCCAGTTTACCCAGGAAATCTCACTTTAATTCCCCTCCCCAGGGTAATCCATGGCTCCTAGGGTCCTCCTTGCTCCCTAGCTTCTCTGGTGCTATGAATTGTAGTCTAGTTATCCTTTGTATTACATCTAATATAGTTCTATGATTTTTAGAAAAATAGCATCTTGCTATTCCATTTAAACCCATATTTATTCATTGTCAGAACATGTAAGCATTTGACTTTTTTAATAGTTCACCTAATAAAATTGAGTGTTCATGCTGAAAAAAAACAGTTTTTAAATAGTCTTTCTTTTTATTTCACCTTTTTTCCTTCAGTTAATGTGCTTTGTAAAAACTTGCATGTAGGTACCTGTATCATCTATAAATGTCATTTTGCGTGAAGATAGGAAGGAATTATAATATATTTATTGTGCAATGGAAACATTATCCCATATAAGAACATGACCAGGGATTCAGGCATTCAAAACTATTGTGTGTGTTTAATTTGCTCCTCAAATAATCCAGAACTCAGCAAAGTGCAGCCTGCATGCAGACCAACGCCAGCCTGTTCAATTTTTGTATAGACTGGGAATTAAGAAAAATGTATATATTTTTATAGCTAAAACATCAAAGGAATATTGTATCAAACATGACATCTATGTGAAATCGTTTTGTGCTAGCTATAAATTATTTTTATTCAATCATTTAGGCTAACTATCTGTAGCTCTTTGGGTGTTGTAACAGCAGAGTTGAAAATTTGCAACAAAAGCCCTAAAGCCTGAAGGTACTTAAATAACTGTTACCCAACTCTTCACAGAAAGAGCCTTACTAACGTCTGCCTGGACCAGCTGATTTCCATTTTCTGCTGATGTATGATCCCTTTCTGCCCACAAAATCTATCCGTTTTTAAGGTGTGGTTCGAGTCTCTTTTCCTCTTCAATCTTTTTAGCTCAGAGTGTCTTAATGTGGAATCCTGTTACTAGAGTTAATTACCTTGTATTATGGTTAGTTGGAGCTCCACTTACGAAATGTGAGACCCCTCATATCCACTAGTTGTATAGTCGTGCCTTTGTAACATTTCTCATAGCGTTATAGTGAGTACATCTCTCTAAATAATATTTGTAGCTGTATTGTCTACCTATACAGAAGCAGTATTCACATCAGTGTGTGTTTTGTTTTATCTTGAGTCAGATTCTTTTTCTGTGCTATGGTCCTTTTCAAATACTGGAATAACTATTCAAAATCAGTTTTCAAATAGGCTGTGGAGTCTCTGCCAAAGCGGCAGAATAGTGTACTTCAAAAGCACAATCAAAGCAGCAAACTTATTTACTTAACGTTGTAGTTTAATGGAGGAGTCAGTCCTCTACAAGCTTGACATGTCACAAAATGTTATCTTATATTTAGTTTCTGTAGACTCCAATGTAGGTTCTCTAATGACTTTTCTCCGTCATTTTTGTGGGCAAGTCTAAATGCTCAGAGGATTGTAGTTAGTATCACCGCATTGAAAACCCATGAATGAAACAGTTTTGGACTTTGTCGTGACAGCTGGTGGTTTTCATTAGTGGTGGGCATCGATTGCAGTAGCCTTAATGTAGATATTTATGTTTACTTGTCCATGACTTAATTATTCATCAGACTCTTTCTATGTGTGTTTTGGTTGTGCATACATTTAATTAATTTATTTTTTTTACTTATTTTCTATCACATAAGTTCACATTCTTAATTGAAGTGCTTTTTTGTATTCAGCCTTCAATTTCACTTAATTTACCAAGTAAAATCTTAAACTAAGTGAATAATGATATAGTTATAAATTTAAAAAGATATTTTACTACTTTAGAATAATTTTATTTTTCACTGTGAGAGAAATAATACAAACTGACAGTGTATATATATATATATATATATATATATATATATATATATATATATATATGTTCTGAGCAAAAGATATTAAAACCTCAAAGTTATCTGTAATTTCACTCAAAGTTTACCATTATTAACGTTATATCTTCATAATCCCCCCCTGGTGTGTGTGCGCACACATGCGTGTGGTGTTTGGTGTCTTCATGAGTCTCGGTCCTCTTTCTTTCTTGAGATAGTATATCTCTCCTTGAATCCGGAGTTCACTGCTTGTGTAGACTGCCTGGTTGGAGGGCTCCGGGTATCAGTCTGTCTCTTCCTCTCCCGTGCGGGAGTTTAGGGGCATCGCGCCCCAATCTGACCTTTCACGTGTGTGCTAGGGATCTGAACTCAGGTTCTTAGGTTTACATTGTGAGCACCTGATCAGCTGGGACTTCTCCTAGCCTCGCCTGTTAGTCTGTTTTATACCTCCAAACATAACTTCAGGGGAGATTCATTGCTTTTGTTTACCTGTTCACAGATCTAGCTAAACATATTCTTATTTATATTGATCAAATTAGTTAATAATGTTACATTATACTTTTTGCTTTTCATTGAAAATAGATTTTTCTTTTCACATGATATGTTCTGATTACAGTTTCTCCTTCTACTCCTCCCAGGATTTTCCCATGTTCCATCCAGTCCAGATACAGACCATTTCTGTCTCTCATCAGAAAACAAACAGACTTCTAAGGAATGATAATAATGATATAAAAAATATGCCGGGCAGTGGTGGCACACGCCTTTAATCCCAGCACTTGGGAGGCAGAGGCAGGCGGATCTCTGTGAGTTCGAGACCAGCCTGGTCTACA
>NC_022023.1:7719381-7730224 GCF_000317375.1 Microtus ochrogaster
AGAGCTAGTTCCAGGACAGGCTCCAAAACCACAGAGAAACCCTGTCTCGAAAAACCACACAAAAAAATAAAAATAAAAAAACTAAAAATAAAAAACAAAACTAACACATTCAAATGGGACAAAATGAACAAACAAAAATAAAAGAGCCCAAGAAAAATACAGACCAACTAGGTAGCGCACTGAAAAATCCAATAAGAACACTAAAGCATAAGCCATTATATATATGAAAATGACTGGTAGGGTAAAAAGAGATAAGAAATTATATGTTTTTAAATTAAAATCATGTTGTTAATGTTTCCCATATTGTGAATTATTTATATTGGTATTAACTTTAATAACTTCCCAAATTCTTTACCACATAAAGCCGTATGGTTGGATATTTGAGTTATCTTGAAAGATTTTTTTTTTAATTTAACTATGAAAACCTCTGAAGTAATCATTTGTGTATATGGGACTTTGACCACACTTCTCATGAATTTTCAGAAAGAGAAAGGCAGTGAATTTTTTAAGGCTCATATTATCTATGGAATCCTTCTATCAATATTTTTCTAACAATTCATTATTGAACTATCCCACATCCCAAAGCACCGTGTTAATCAATGGAAAATGAGAGATGGATTCTTGTCCCACAGAGCTTCGAAATTATTGCCCAGTTACTTTTAAAGAAGATTTGCATATTTACAGCCCTGCTGTCATGGGCGTAGATGAGCACATCTTTCCTCCCCATTTGTACTCACTGGTCATTTAGCCTTTGCAAAAGTTATTATGAACCTGGTAAAATAAGAAGTCCATGCCATTGGCAATTTAATTTGGTTTTCATTATTAATTGGGACGAGCACCTTGTAGATAATTATAATACTCCACAAAGCCCTAACAGCGCCGCAGTGCACAGGTGGCAGCTTACGACACGCCTCGCTGGTCAGCAGAACAGGTGAGAGGAATAACGCTGCATGGGCGGTCTCATGAACGAGGAGTCTCTCCTGTTTAAAAGTCCTGGTGGGAGAAACGTCCACCTATTCCAAATATAGCAAGGTAGGTGATACTTCACTACATTTATGGCTGATTTGGGCTTTCCCGTCACTCTCCTTCATTCCTTGAGCTTGTCCTCTGAAAAGCGAGGGTTTAAACATTCTTCTTTTCGACCTGATGTAGGTGAGCAAGCTTGTAGGAGTGACAGATCCAGTGGTAATTAGTAAAACAGGCATAGGTAGACCGACTGTTGCTCTGAGTCTAGAGAGTTTGCCAAGGAGTCCGACGTAGACATGAAATTGACAGCAGGAACGCTGGAGGGAGGAGGTGTGGAGAAAGCCATCGTGAAAGTTTCCTCCTTCACGACAGTCCCCATGGGGAGGAGTTAAGTGAAATTCATATAGAGATATATGATTCATATAGATACATATAGATTCATGAGTATTAGGCAGGAGTACAGAAAGAGTTCCTGAACTTCAACAGAATTAAGTTATAGAATGACAGTGTGAAATTTTAGTACTCATAAAAACATACTATTCTTCATTATTGGTGTTAATATTTAGAAAAGAAAAAAAAAACTTACGGGTCCTGCAAGTCTCTGGATTCAGTTTTTCAAAATACCCTCTAGCTGTTCTAATAAAAAACAAGGAAGGAAGGAAGGAAGGAAGGAAGGAAGGAAGGAAGGAAGGAAGGAAGGAAGGAAGGAAGACAGGCATGCAATAAATTTGCATATTGGAGACAGTTTGGCCTCTAGGACAGGAAGGATGAATAGACATTGAAGAATTAAATAGGCTGAGAAATGAGCATAAATTGAGAAGCAATATTCTCTTTAGTCTTTGAAAGCACCTCTCTACCTAGGAATTCCTACTAGAGTTTCAGTTATTTATTATTTTCCAATAATTGAGAAGAATAACAATATAAGGATTGACATGTGACCAGAGCTCTTTGTCCATCTCACCCTGGGATTCCAGCTTACCTTCAGAACTCTCTTTGCCCGCCTTCCCTGCAGCTGAACCTGTCCTGCAATAATCCTGGTTTGTCAAGGCTGAAATTAGGGCTTAACTTCAGCTCTAGGCAAAACCCCAATAACTGGTCACTGTGAATTAACACAGAATAAAATTTCCGAGCATCTCACACATTCCCATGTTTCCTTTCTACTCCAGGGTCTGTTCTCAATAGCTCAGATATTTTCCCTCATTTGACATTTAACTCTATTCATATCACTCGGTGGTTTAAAAAGAAATGATTGAAAATAGTACTTCCTTTTAAGTGCAATCTAACGCGTGGACAAGGCAAGCGTGTCTGGAAACGATGGTGCTAGTGGTCCATGCAAGAGAGAAAACAGCAAATGCTTGTTTCTTTTTTATTCAAGGATTATTTTTCAGGTTTTTTTTTTTAATCTCTACTAGACTTGGGTAGAGTTCCTGAGATATTTCTTTTAAGTGTAAAGATGTACTTTTTATGATAATCATAATAATAGAAAATAGGTTGCCAAACACGTTTTTACACAGTGGGTGTGGTCTCCTGAGCAGAACCCTGAATGTCATCTGTCCTCTGACCTAAGCATGAGTTCAGGCCTCTTTGTTGAGCTCTGTTTATCGCCAGCCAGTCACTGCTCCCTGATTCCCTGAAGCCACCATGCAGCCTCCTGCTAATTCCTTCCTCTGTCTACGATGACAGACTCCATTCCCGGTGTCTGATTTAATCACATTCACCATTAGAGGACCGTCTCTCAGTGTGTCTTTTCTGAGGCTTTCTTTTTCCCGTGATCCCAGTGAATGTGGTGCAGAGAGATGACTGCTCTCTAGTTAGCACTGTGACCGCTTACGCGCCTGCTCCATCCAGCACACCGAAAGCTGTGCCAGATCACCATCCTGTACTTGTGTCCGGATTCTGAGTGCTGAGACAGGAGCTGACCACTTAGAAATTGTGGAAAATACCATACTTTGAGAAATCTGTAGAGAGGGAATAATGTTGTCTCGGGCAAGGCCGGCTCGAGAATAACTTCTTTAGGGTATATGGTAATTCGTCCTCAGAATGCACACATTCTGTGTCCTTCTGACAGCTCAGATAAGAATTCGAATCATTTTTAGGGAAATAAAAGACCAAGAAATTGACTTCACTAAAATGTATATTATTTCACAGTTTGCAAAAATCATATATTTCAGCTAAAACTCTAATTGTCACATCCATACTCAATACATACATAGATCTAATCTACGTGGGAAGTAGAAAAAGACAAGAACTCCTGAGTAAATTGGGAGCATGGGGGCCTTGGGAGAGGTTAGAAGGGGAGGGGAGAAATAGGGAGGGGAGCAGAGAAAAATGTAGAGCTCAATAAAAATAATAATAAAAAGAAACACTCATACTCAAAAACACCATTTTTATTCTATTTATTCATTAATATCCATTATTATTCATGGATTACAGGAAACCCCCTACCCTTGCAACTTGACAATATAGCAAGAAGTACAATCCATAAACTAGCGGGGAAATGAAATTAACAAATAATATTTCTCTAGATGGGGATACACGATAAGACAAGATGATGAATAGAATAGATAGGGAGGTGATTCCTGAAATAGATATTAACGCAAGGGAAAGAATTGATAGGGAGGACACAATTCCTTGACAGCTGAGGATGGAAGTGTAAAGGGAGAAGTCTTGTCATGATCCTTAATTGATATCACAAATAAGAGAAAGGGTATCAGGGGACCTCAGGATGTGGAAATGTGGCATGCTCTTGCAATTCAAGAAAGCTGGTGTGGAGATGGGAACGTATAGGGGTGAAGGGAAGGGATGGACGTTGGGTAGTTAGGTAAATTTGAGACTTGTAGATTTTAGAGGTCATGAGGATATTTCATTCTAATTAAAATGACAACTACCTTTAGGTAAAGACACACCATAATCTCATGAACACAGTGATGTTGACTTGTCAGGAGACTAATTGGAATGCTGTTTAACAAGTCTCCTGTGATAGAAATAACGGTAGCCAGACTCAGGAGGCAGAAACGGGGAGCTATATGGGCTGAGGATACATTTTGTGTGCAGAGCAGTGGGTCAAATTGAATGGAATTTAGAGAGAGAGTATGAAAAGTGGATCATAGCCTACCAGAGTTAGGAAGCTGACCCTTCTCTCCTGCTTCTGCTCTCCCCTCACCTCTTCCTTCAGACATCTTTATGACGAGGGCATTGGAATAGCTCACTTAAATGTACTGGGGAGGGAGCCACTACAAACGAAATAGGCTAATCCCCAGGGAGATGGTTTAAGCAGGATGCTAAGGAAAAATAATCAGTTAGGCCTGCTGAAAGTTCTTGTAATATTTTTATAGCATGCAATTTCTGTTCTTTCTCCCTTTGTTTTTGAGTTCACATATGAAATTATAAGTTCATCTCTAGGATACTGCCCACTAGATTCATCAGAAATTTCTCCAACTCTGAAAGAGAGGTAGGGTAAGAAATCGAGTCCAGTTAAAATTAACCCTGTCTTCTTCCAAAGGTTAAAGTTTAAGCAGAGTGCTGTGGGCCTACAGCCATTGTTTAATTTTATCTCTTAGGGGTTGATATTGGTTATGTTCTTTATGAGATTCCAAAATGCTTCAAATAAAAACTCATTTATACCTTTGAATTTTGGGGTTAACTTTAAGATAATACTAAGCAAGTCCTATCTTCAGGGCCCAGCTTCAGCCAGGAGACACAAATAGTTCCTTTGTACATGCGTGAGCAATCAGCTGGAGGGATATGGAAGGTCTGAAAGTGTCCTCTCATCATGAGATGCCCTGCCAGAATGGCAGCAGCTTGGCACTGATGTTCATTAACCGATCACGACTGTGTCATAGAATCCCATTATGGCAATTGCCCTGACAGAGCAAATAAATCGTTTTCTGAACAGTTCCTTGTTTCTGATCAGTTCATAAACTGTACGTTTCAAGGGCCCTGTATAATTCATAGCTCAGCAGAAATTGCAGCCTGGCAGGCTGTGTTAAGTAACCCGACTCTTGCAGTTTGGAGCCATGGTTGAATTTACGGTTCAGAGGAGAACGAGCAGAATAGGTCAGTGGAAAGATACAAACTGGAAATGGGGAGAGCCGGGCTCTCATCCCTGTGCTACTGTAGCCTTTGAATCACCCTAGGCATGTTGCAGAATCATGGAGTCTGCAGTCAACCATAAAATGAGGAAGTTAGACACCAGATGAAGCCGTGATTCATGTTTCACTCTGTCATCTTGCCAGGATTCACGGTGATTCTCTGGACCATGGAAAGAAAGGGAGGAGTCTACAGCAAAGCCCCTTAGAAAAGAATGTAGGAGAAATTAGTAGAAGACGAATGGGGAAGAAAAATAGGCATCCCATATTTCTTGATAATTTTGTAGCCTGGGATTTTGATGATGGTGAGTGCTTTATGAGACTTATTTACATTGTAATTATTTAATGTCTAAGCTTAGTTAAATATTTCTCATATATATGTCTTAATTTATGTTGAACTCCATAACCAAAAGGGTCAGTCATCTTATCCCCAGTTATTGATGATACTGGCTTTTAGAAGCAAAATAAATTGTTCTAATGTATACGAGAGCAAGGGCTAGATTTGTGTTTGTACAATGGGTTTGGTTCCAAAGGAGCATCCTTTCCATTGTTCTTTACACAGTCTTTTTGAAATTTTCTTGATGATAATGATGATGATGATGATGAAGTGTGTGTGTGTGTGTGTGTGTGTGTGTGTGTGTGTGTGTGTGTGGTGCCTGTGTATGAGTGTGGTACCTGTGAGTATAGTTGCCCATGGAATCCAGAAGGCATCAGACCCGCTGTGAACCTCATGGTATGGTTGCAAGGAATTAATCTCAGGTTCGCTGGAAGAACAATACCCACACTCAGCTGCAGAGCCATTCTTCCTGGTCCGTCCTATACAAGTTCTATAGAATATAGAATTTGCATATTTTGATGTTGAGTTTATTTATGCATGGATGAAAAGTATGAAGATTATAAATGTATTGGAGTCATCACACTGTCCAGAAATGAACTGATATATTTCTGTAAATATTGTGGCTTTAAGGAGAGGATGGAAATGATAGAGTGTTCTCAGTAAGTTAAAACTTTTCATGAAGTTCTGTGGTGTCTTTTGTTTGTGTGTTTGTTATTTTTTCTTTGTAAAGCATGATTTTGTAACAGGAGTAAATGTGTCAAATTCTGGAACAAAAACAGCGTTTTTAGTTCCTCTGAAATGTGGAATATAACTGAAGATCATTTAAACATAGATAATCTCATCTTGGCCTTGTATTCTATCCAAAGAACAGGTCTGTCATCCTTTGAACTCAACAGACAGCATCTGATAAGTTCTTAGTCCTTTATTGCCTTATTGAAAGGGGTGATTTTGTGTCCCTGAATTTTTCTAATGTCTACAATGGTCAGAGGGATATTTTTAAAAAACTAGCTCATTGCTTCTCCTACACAATAATTATAAGATGTAAACTTTCACTCCTTGATATATTAAAAGCTAAGTGCTTATTCAGCAGGATGAACCTTAGCCAGAATATGGACAATGATGGCTTCTAGGTCTGTCTGTAACCTACAGAACATACCTCCTGCCAGGTTACAGGGATGCTTGTGTAACTGAGTCATGGGAAAAATTGTCTGCGCTGGAGTTTGATGCCTCAGCCTGCTGCAGGGGTATGACTGTATGCAGATCCTCTTTCTCGTAGTGACCATGATGCAAGTTGGGAGGAGAAATTGCAATAAATAAGATGCCTATGTCATCTTTTTCTTCTTCCTTTCTTTCCGGCAGCACATCTAGCATGATTGGTGCAATCTGGCCAGGCTTTTAGACAATGTCTCTTAGATGAGGTGTTGATTGTTTCTGATGAGGACTCGATTGTCCACATAATCATCTCTTCATCTCAGCAGCAGCTGAGCTTCCCTTACATCCCTCCTGTTGGAGCTCATTACGTCAAGTTTTCCCACACCCCGGGCCCAATGAGACTGCCGCATTATGAATTCACAGGAAGCTATGGTGACCTTTCTCCGTTGTCTCTTTCACTGAATTGGAGGAAACGTAGAGATCAAGAGGAAATTTATTGCTGAATCATCTTGCAGTGATCTTGCTGCGTACTATTCCAATAGCCTTAGACTGGTCTTTGGCAATACATGCAGCATGAAACACATCTACCCTAATACCATTGGAATGTGTATCATTCCCAGTCCCTCTACAAACTGCTTGACCATTTTACAGTTTGAAGTACTTTACTGACCCCACCCCATTTATATCATATAGTTGAAATTTCATAGTGTGATGGAGAAATCCACACACACCTGCTCTGACCTGCTTGGAAAGCACTTCTTTTCACTCTCTTCCTAATCGGTTAACCCATAGAAACTTGCCACTTTTTCAATCCACTATGTTCTCTATTCATAAGCATTCATTCTCTATCAAATATGATGAGGCTCAATAAATAAACTATTTTTTTATCTTAGGATCAAAACCAGAAATCATTTAGATGTCACATTCTGAAAAGGGGTTTGGAAACAAGATTTATTACTGATAATAAAAATAGCCTGCAAGAACAAGCTGCCGGATAGACTTTGCAGCACTTCGCAGGCATCTCTACTCGCGCAGGCAAGTAGTGAGCTTTTCCTGCAGAGACCCTATGGCTCTGCCTTGTGAAGATACTCTCACATTGACATCCAGAAAGGCTCTTGGCTCCTGGAGGGAAGTAACTTGGTCCTTCTCCGTTCCTGCTTCCTAGCTTCTGCAGTGTTCAGTTTTCTTCCCATGAAGATAGGGATGCAAGGAAATAGCATAGCATTTCGAAGTCCCTCACTTGCATCCCTAGATAGGACAAATGTTCTTCCACATCCTGAACCATCCCTTTCTCCCTGTCTTTTCTCTTAAGTCATGCCAGTCCTGTGTATTCAGCCAGCGTGACATTTCTTAAAGCCCAAGCCTTTAATTAGTCTACTCATTACCTATATTTGGATCCCCAAATAACCCAGCCAAGGAGATTCTTACGGCAATCTATATTTATTCCAGGATGGCAGAAGATGGTATTCATTTAGTTAAACAATACTAGACTGTAAAGTTCTGCAGAAGCAGGGGCATTATGAATCTTCACTGATACTCAAGACAGTTCAATGACAAGCATATCCAGATCATGGACTTCTTGGGTTGCAGAATAGCTAAATACCGGCCAACGTCTTCATAGATGACAATGTCATATTGCAATATCAAAAAGTTAGACATCCCTGGTATAACCTTGTGGGTATTGAACAATGAGAGGCAATATTTTCTACAGTACTTAAGTAAGAGAAATTGAGTGAAGGTAACTTATTTTAATGATGGTCTACTGGGTACCAGGAGCCTGGATGGAAATATATCCAGTGTGTTATGTGAGCTAGTATAACCTATACAACATATCTGGGAAAATGAAACGATCATTCCCAAGGTACAGCTGAAGAAATCAGTTTACAGAATCTTTGCCTAGTTAGATAATTACTTGTATACCTTGTATTCAATGGCAAATTACCCTACTGTTCTTATACAAACCCTGTATCTCTTTAATTTGAAAGTCATTTATAAAGCTGAATTATATTTGCTTTCCAGAGTGTGTGTGTGTGTGTGTGTGTGTGTGTGTGTGTGTGTATGAAAACAGAGATAAATGCCATCATATGAAGCATTTGGAGGGAGTCTGAGTGCAGATCAGCTGCCAGTCATGTATTTAATCATCACTCTACTAGCAATGTTCCTTTTTGATTCCTTGACCTTACTCAAGTTCTATATTTAAAATATTTTTGAGAATTTCAAACATGAGTACCTTATATTTACATAATTTCTACCCCTCCATCTCCCTCATAGCTCTTCCTATCCCCAACTCCTTCTCAATTTCATGACCTCTCCTTCTATAATTATTATCATAGCATACGATATAATTAGTGCTAATACATATGGATGTTTAGGGATGACCTCTTGGAATTAGACAACCTCTCAGGTTGACTTGTCTTTGGAAAAAATTGATTCTCCCTCTCTCCACAGTCATTGACTCCCTACAGTTCTACACCCAAGTGTGGGTCCTTGTGAAACTTCCCCCAATGACGCTGTGGGCTTACTGGTCTTGCCAGTATGCAGGGTTTAAGCAGTCATATTGTTGAGATGTCATGGGTACAGCACTTCTGCCATGTTGAGAAGAGACTAGCAGCAGGTGTTCTTATTCTCTGGCTCGCTCATCTTCTGTCCCTCTTCCATGATGTTCTCTGAGCCTTAGGTATAGGGGTGGCATTGTAGATGTGCCCTTTATGGATAGGTACCTCACTCATTCCAGACATAGCTTTTCCCATCGCATGTTTCTGAGTTTATTTCCTTCACTTCATATAGCTGAACTCACCCAACTACCCTTTAACTATTTCAGAGGATGTTCAGTAAACCTTAATAAATTCCCCTTGTCCTTCATTGTAGATTATTCAGAGTAAATCGTAAGACATCGTAAAGTCCTTTGCTATTTCAGTGTACTGTGAGAAAGGATAAAACAAGACTAGTTAGCACACCAATTGTTATGTTCCATGTAGGTTAGCATGTGCTATGTATATTTTCCTAGTATTTGTCATAAAATATATGGGCTAATCACTATTCTTCTCCAGTTCTAGATGAGAAAACAATGCTGTACAAAGAGGTTAAGGTACTTACTGTTACCCTGGAAACACAGAGTAAACGGTAGCATTAGAATTCAAAGTATGGCTGATTCATTTTGAAACCATACCTTTTAGATTGCTGTGCTACCAAAAGTCCAATTCCTGCTCTGTGAGAGATGAGTGTTGTCCTTGGAAATAGAAAAATATTGATTTTAGTTCATCTCTACAAATAACAAGCTTTAAGTTCCTAAATATATTTGTCAATAGGTCTTCTCCTTCCTTCTCTCACTAAATGACCACGTATGTATATCTTGGGATCTGTTTATTAAATAACCAGAATATTAAAATCTTTATGCTGTACCTGGTACTACTTGATGGATATTAATAAATACTGAATTCCCTTTCTCTATCATAAAAATATGATAAATATTCCCAAAGATTTTTCCATTTTTTATTTGGGCCTCAAAAGACCCCTGTGATAATGTGTTATTGTCTCTGTTTTTTACATTAGAGAAAATAAAGGTTCAGAAAAGTCACAAGACTACATCTGACAGTAGACACCTTACCCACAGCAAAGCAAGGACCACACATTTCTTGTCCCTTCTCATTTCATCTTGTAAACCTGCAGCCTTATTTTTATCATGCTGATGACCAGTTATCTGTCAAGAAGCAGATTCATGGAAGAATGGTTTGTTTTGGGATCATGGTTTGTGGGTACAGTTCATTATGGTTCAGAAGGAGTGGCAACAGGAAGGTCTCCCAGTGCTGGTGATTGGGGGCCTGCTCACATCTGGGCAGAATAGGAAGCAGGGAAAGAGTGAACATTCAGCTGGTTCTCTCCTCTTTTTCCTTTGATTAACTCTAGTACCTCTGCCCAGGGGATGGTGCTGCCCACATTCAGGGGTGTCTTCCTTCCATTCATCCTCTTTGGATATGTCTTCATAGACACACCCCAAAGTGTGTTTTCTCTCCATTTCTAATTAAGTTAACAGCCATATACCACTTAGGATCCATAAAGTCAGAATGGCTATGAAATAAGGAATCTCCATATGAGAAAATGGTTACCATATGTAGTAATATGAGCGGCAGGGCTGCTTCCCCGGCACCCCGCCGCCCACACGGCTAGCTTTACCCGAAATAATTACACCGAAACTGTATTCTTTTAAACACCACTTGGCCCATTTCTATTTAGCCTCTTCTAGGCTAGCTCTCGCACCTGGACTAGCCCATTTCTAATAATCTGCTGTAGCCCACGAGCT
>NC_022023.1:7730624-7738268 GCF_000317375.1 Microtus ochrogaster
TGGGAGAATCATGGCGACTCCCTGACTCCCAGCCTTCTGTTCTGTTTACTCCTCCCACCTATGTTTTAACCTATCAGGGCCAAAGCAGTTTCTTTATTGCTTAACCAATGAAATCAACAGATTGATATATGACACTCCCACATCAACCATACCTGCCCTGACAGGCAAATTTGTAGAGAGAGCTCTATCTGGAATAACGATGCTGTTCCATTAGGAGGCTCATTGCCTTTGCTCAGTGAAGGCCATGATCTGAGTTGGCATCTGGTCCTATTTGCTTGTCTCGCAGCTGTGGGTACTCTAGCTTTCCTGAGAATTAGCTTATAATGGATGAAAAGCCGCATTGCACTGAGCAGAGTTGTTGGAAATAATTTTGCTAGTTGGCCCTGTTCATGAAAACCAGAAAGCCTATTATAAAAATACACTTATAAAAGAAGGGGGGTCAGGGAGGCCTGCCCCTTTCAGAGGAGGAGTGGGCTGGGAGGATGGGGGCAGAAGGGGAATGGAATGGAAAAATAGGAGGGAGATGAAAATGAGGTTGGGGTGTAAAATAAATAAGTGTTATGAATTTATGCGTTATGAACCTGGTTGTCGTTCTCTGAGACCCGGTCACCCAGGAAATCATGTAGTCTTTCTGTCCTTGGTCATCTCACAATCTCCCAAAAATATCGGACATATAAATTAGAAGTAGCAGAGGTGGGTGAGAATGCACTCATTCCGCAGTGTGAGCTTGGGGTATTAGAACTTTAACCCCTGCTCTCGGAGTAAATTAGTAAGGCCTGGGTAGACATCCCTGTATTTGATTAGTAATCCTCTTTTGCCTCCTCTACCAGGCTTCGGGATTTGAAATATGGTTTCAAAAGGCTGATTGTATGGGAGGTGAGAATTCTACCACTAAACCACCAATGCTTTGTTAGCTATAAAGTAAAGGGCAATCATGCTAGAATCCATAGACACACAAAGGCTAGATAACAAGGAGGGCCCAAAGGGGACACATGGATCTCCCTGGAATGGGAAATAGAAGAGGGCTCCTGGGTGGAATGAGGGCAGGTGTGGATGGGAATTTGAGGCACTGGGTTAGGAGGTTGATGGAAGAGCGAATACTGAAATTAGGTGATTCTAATGGGGGGCTTTTCGGGATCAGGTAGAAACCTGGTACAAGGGAAACTGCCATGAATATACAAGGATGACCCCAGCTAAGACTTCTAACAATAATGGATAAGTAACCTAAACTGGCCCTCTCCTGTGATCATATCAGTGACTACCCCAACTGTCAACAGAGAGCCTTCATCCAATAAATTATGGAGACAGAAGTAGAGACCCATAGCCAAACATTAGGCCAAGGCTTGAGGAATCCTGCTGAAGAGAGGGAGGAACCATTGTAGGAGCCAGAGGGGTCAAAGACATCACAAGGAAACCCACAGAAACAACACACTTGGCTCATAGGAACTCACAGAGACTGAACCAATAACCAAAGAGCCTACAGGGATCAACCTAGGCCCTCTACATATATGTGTAATAGTTGTAGAGCTTGATTTGCTTATGGAACTCATAACAATGGGAAAAGAGACTGTCTCTAATGCTTTGACTGGCTCCTGGGAGCTTACTCCTGAAACTGGGTTGCCTTGCCCAGCCTTCATAAAGGGGAGGTGCTTAGTCTTATCGCAACTTGATAGGCCATACTTTGTTGATACTTATGGGAGGCCTGCCCCTTTCTGAGCAGAAACAGAGGAGGAGAGAATTGGGAGCGACAGAGGATGGGGGAGGATGGAGGAGAGAGTGGAGGGAACAGGAAGAGAAGAGGAAGGGAAGATATCAGTCAGAAAATTAATTAATTAATTTGTGTGTGTGTGTGTGTGTGTGTGTGTGTGTGTGTGTGTGTCACTCTTAGCCTGGAAAGATGACTACTCATTAAGAACACTTGCTGCTTTTCCAGAGGACCCCAGTTTAGTTCCTAGCACTCATATTGGATAACTCACAACTACCTGTAACTCCAGCTGTGGGGCAGAAGTGGCCCTCTCCTAGTCTTCATGGGCACTGCATGTATGTCTGATGCACACACAGTGACAATACATATAAACGTAAATATAAATAAAATAGATTTTGAGGGTTGCTTATTTCTTTGGATATTGGTGACTCACCTATGTAGAAGAACCCACTTCTGGGTCCTCCATTGGCCTGTTACTGTTTGGACGCGTTCCAGCAGAGTGAGTTGTGTTGCATAGCCCTGAGCTGCAAAGACTATTTGTCTCTGAGTATGAAAGGCTTGGGTTGCAATTACATTTTGGAGCCGCTACTGTCCATGCTATAGTGGTTTTTGCTGTATTAAAAACAGGTCAGTAAAGGTCAAGATTTGGTAGGGTTTTATAATTTTCCTAATTCCCTCAAAATAGCCTGAGCCAATGTTCTTTCATTCCATTTGTGCCTTTGCCATAGAGGCTGTGCTACCTAATAGCTGAGCTTTAGTCTCCCGGTTTCCAAAGGGGAGCTCTTTTGTTGCATTGTAAAGAATTTAAAAATGAGAGGCCTAAGGATTAACTTTTAATTAGATAATAATGATTAAAAATCTTCATGACAGCAGTTTTCCTTTTTTAATACTGGAAAGTAGACCGTTTCTCCTTAATTAGTCTTCATTGAAATTTTTTTTTTTTCTAAATGAAGTTAATGCTGAATAAAAGTATTCCAAAAATCCTGGAAATATATTAAGGACTTTTTTGTTCGTGTGTGTGTGTGTGTGTGTGTGTGTGTGTGTGTGCATGCACACACATGTTCTCCCATGCACACATGAATGTAAAGACTGCTGATTAAAAAGACATCGATACATAGTCCACCAAGATTACACTTGCATTTGCACCATTAAATTTCAGTGTGTTGTAGAACTTCAGGCTTCACCATGTTGCACAGGTTTGTGATCCGTGAGTTAACTGAGTCTTACTTGTGCCACGGCATGTCACTACACTTGATTTGCTGGGCTGACTTATCTGTCACTGTAGTACAAGTCTTTCAACACTGGGAGAATTTCCATGTCACTTTTTTGACTTCATGGCATAATTCCCAACATGCCATCCAGTATGACGGGTTTTTTTTTTTTAACATTCTGAAAATGGTTTAATTTTAGGATGGATAGTTCTAGAACTCGCAGATGCTAGAGGCTCAGCTGTATCTCTGGCTGTAATCATGCATTGTACCCCTCTTCTGGCTCTGCCTCTCACTTTGTGCTTGCAAAGAAACCTACTGGAATGACCTGTAGCTATAGTATTTACTTTTCTGGTCATTTACCAAATTGTTCCTGAGACATATTTTCATTGTGCACAGTCTGTTCTCACAGCTCTAATCACAGGAAAAAATGTACCGCCTCCCCTTCTCCTTTCTGATAGCACTAATAATGGTAACAATGGTATTGATGGTAGCTCGCAATTATTTACATTTTAACACTTTTTTATCTTCTAAAAAAGTTAAATGCACATATTCCCTTGATCCTTCTAATAATCCTAGAATATTGGTAATTGGTCATTCATAAATTATAAATGGGAAACCAAGGCTTGATGATTGCAATCCATTTCCCCAAACCCATGAAGTAAATAGTTAAAGGAATTGAAATTTGGGGTTTTTCTTCTTCCTTTGGTATTACTTTGTTTTAACATTTTATTGCTGCAGTGTTAATAGAACCAAGTACTACCATTTTATTCTGTGTACATTTTTTTTCTCTAAATCAAGCTCCATCCCCTTGCCTTTTTGCCCAGTACACGTGCCTAGCAATCCGGGTGCATCTCCCCTGCTCAGAGTCATCTCCTTACAAAATTTAGTTCCTACATTCAATATTAATGCTGCATTCATAGTAATTCTCCTAAAATTATTCCTGTTTATATGTGTATGGAGAAGAAAAATGGAATAAGTGGGAGATCTGGAGGAAGAGAAAGAGATAAGAGCAAGAAAGAACAAACAAGCAGAAAGAAGTGGACAGACTGGGAAAGGGAGACAGAGGCTTAGAGACTTGGCAGCACTGACTGAAACAAGTGGCTACTTCCCAGTGGAAATGTATTATTTAGAGTAGAGATTCTCAACCTGAGGGTCATATAACCCTTTCACAGTGACACTTAAGGCCATCAGAAAACACAGATACTTACATTATGATTCATAAAAGTATCAAAATTGCAATTATGAAGAGGCAATGAGAATAATTTTATGGTTGGGTGGTCACAACAACCAAAGGAACTGTATTAAGGGTTGCAGCATTAGGAAGGTTGAGAACCACTGATTTAGCAGAATGAATGCATTAGGTATCTTAACAGGACTATGACAAGGACTGAGTCCATGAAAATTTGATGGTCCTCATAAAGTGTTAGGAAGCCAGGGCTTGGGTCCAGACCTTCCCCTGACTATATAATCATAAACACATTCTAATTAGTCCAATCTCAATTTGTTGCCTATAAAATGGATAGAACATACCCAGTATCACAGATGAACTGCAATAATCAAACTACATATTTATATGATAATAAAAAGTAATATAGTTTAGGTATTAATGGTGCTGATGAACTAGCTAGATGACGCAAATGTGGCATATGGACAGATGTTAGCGGTGCAGCCATAGAATCGTGTGTCTGTTCAGAAGAGAGAGAATCATTAATGGTTACATTCTTGGCTGATTTTATCTTAGAAATATGAAGCAATTCAATTAATCCTTCCCCAAACTATACTGCAAATACTATTATAAAATCTAGTTTAGAAATGGGGTTTCTTTCATAGAGTAACACCACAATGAGTACAGAGTTGAAAACCATGGAGCCAGAATATTGACATGGGACATCTAATGACAGATCTTGTGCTTCTAATTAAGCTCTGTGCTTCTGCAGAAGAATGGGAAAGATTGAGCCTCAACCTCAGCCATCTAGTGGCAGTTAGAGGATGGAGGCAACCCTGAACCAACCAACAAGGCTCCTCCCTGTGGCCCAGGAGCACCTCTGTGCCAGGTCCATTGTCAGCATCATGACTCACCCTCACTGAGAAACCACATTGGTTGTCATAGTCCTTAGAATGTCATATATATATATATATATATGAAGTAATAAACATGAATAGATGAAATTTTAGCTCCTTATTTAATATCTTAGAAAATAGAAGTGCATTGGGCATGCTGCAAATGCTTTTTGAGAAAATTTCAGCTTCCAAATGAGAATTTTCTGCCTGGCCATATTAGGCAGCATGGAAATACAAGATAATTTTAATCAACCACCCTTAGAATTTCTTTAATGTTCTAGTTAACACCTCTGTGATGCCTTCGTTAATATCAGAGTCTCTTAGCCTGCCATGTGATTACTTCTTCAAGTTGCTTACTGGAGTGGCCGCAAGGCTAAGGGTACCATGAAAGCATATTCACTATTGATTTTTAAAAGCACTCCTTTATTGCTCCTGCCCACAAAGCCCTAGCTGTTCCTCTCATATTTAATATGATATGATATTTTAAAAGCATCGGATTAAAGCTTCATAGGACGCCATGGTGAGGCTCTGAGGATTTCAGCACTGCAAGTAGTGCTGGGTATGCATTACTGTGCAGAGACTATTAGAACACAAGGTGATCGGAGGCTTACAAAGAAGAGGAGCAAGTTACTCTGAAAAGGCTAAAAATCACAGTAATGGTGGGGAAATAAGCACTGATAAGAGAACCAAATGTGCTCAGCCTTAGATTCAAGGTTGAGATGTACTGTCCTAGTCTGTTTACTTTTATATCACTATAATAAAACACTTGACCAAAGCCAGTGGAGTAAAAAGGGGTTTCATTGACTTAATATGCCACAGTCCATTATGAAGGGAAACAGAAGCAGAGACCCGGATGCGGGGACTGAAGTCGGGACCATAAAGAAACACTGCTTGCTGCTTTGTTTCCTGTGACCTCCTCAGATCACCTAGATGGCCTTAGTATACACCTGCCGACAGGTGACCCCTCCCATGGTGAACGGGGCCCTCCCACGTCAATCATCATTGCTCTTCGAGTAAATCCACTGCAAATCTGCTCATAAGCCCATATGACAGAGTGAAGCTTTCTCTTCCAGGAATAGCAGGGTCAAACTGATAAGAACCAGCCATCTAATTTACCATTAAAAAGATTTTAGTTTGAAAATTAAGTGTTCCTATGAGTATCTGTATGTGGGTTTGTGCACATGACTACAAAAGTCAGTAGACAGCATCTGGTTCCTGGAGCTGGAGTTATAGGCAATTGTGCGCTGGCTGACATGGTGCTAAGAGCCAAAAGCTGTTACAACACAAGAGTAGTATATGCTCTTCCCCGCTGAGCCTTGTCTCCAGCCCCAATATTTTCCTGAGCTTAATGACATGATTCAGCACCCTCCATTTAACTACTTAAATGCCATACGTCTTTTACTTCCGTTAAAGCATACAAGTTCTCATTTTGATTGTGTAGCTGAGAACAAAATTCACTCATGTGGTCACTGATGGGGGCATGTATGCATATATGTATGTTTGCATATATGTATGTGTTGGAATTTTTAACATATATATATATATATATGATAAAAGGTAAATAATTGAACTGGTTTCTATGTTTTTGGCACAATAGTTTGGGAGTTTGAAAAAATCATGAAAGTCACCAAAAAAGAGATTTGTAAATCATGAAAAGTTAGTATAGTTCTCAAATGAACATGCTATTTTTCCCCAGTGACATTTGGTGATATCTGCTGTAACAAGTAGGCACAGGAATAGTACTATCATCTAGTGAATTTCAAGTCTTCTCCAGTGCAGGGCAAAAGTAAAATCTAAATTAAAACAAATAAACAAAAAACAAAAAACAGGAGGCTTCTTACACATATCTTTAGTTTTTATTAAGCCACCCTGAAACCCTTATTTCCCCTAACCCCTGCACACATTCTGGCTTAAATTCTCAGCATCCAGTATTCCTGGGTGAACAGTACTGGTCCCAGCAGACGTGAGTTATTAGATGTAATTTCAGTAGCAAGCACAAGTTACTTCCCCATGACTCATTCTTCTGGAAGGCCCCAAAGACAACAAAACAACACAGGTTATTTCATTGCCCCTTGCTTGACCACTACAACTAGACAGTAAGACCGTATGTTGAAGACACCATGCACTTTAGTTGCAGGACATAGAAAACTGAACCTTGAACTGTCCATGAATCTTCCTCCTAGCTGGCTAGCTTTCATAATGCTAAGTGTGCTGTTCAGACTTCTGAAGGAGAAAAGACATCAGTGATATTCGTTAACACTGGACTCAACGTAATGACCAGCCAGGCAATGTATGTCCACTGGTATAAGAGTGACAAATCTGTTTAGGGGTGTCACCATCTGTGCTCAATGCTCCACCCCTAGTTGAGGAGCTAAAGATACCGATTGGTGGAGAGTCACTTTTCTTTGGGGTGAGGGTGGCCATTGGTTAAATTGCCCAAATTGATGACCCCTGCAGATGTGCTTCAAGGCAGTACTAATTGAACTTAGTGGGATATTTTTTTAAAAGGCATGAAGAGGGAAGGGAGACAGGAGATTAGGAGTAGGTGATAGGGAGAGCCATGGGGGAAGGAGTGGGGAAGAGGTATGAACTGTATAATAATGTGTGTGTGTGTGTGTGTGTGTGTGTGTGAGAGAGAGAGAGAGAGAGAGAGAGAGAGAGAGAGAG
>NC_022023.1:7738494-7741721 GCF_000317375.1 Microtus ochrogaster
AGAGAGAGAGAGAGAGAGAGAGAGAGAGAGAGAGAGAGAGAGAGAGAGATTGATTTGAGGCAGAGGATCTGTCATTTGCCTAGAAAGCAGCATGACAATGGGATTCATCAAATCACAAGAACTGGAACAGACCTGTGGGCTGGGATCCAGATAGGCAGATGACACAGAATATTGGTTACAGACAAAGTCAAAAGAAGCCAGTCCAAAGCACAGAAGGTCAAGAGGAAGTGGTTATGGACACTCTGGAAGGAAAGGAATCTCACTTTAGCAACTAAGTGAAAGGAGTTGGTGTTCACCAGGTGGGGAAGATGAAAGAGAAGCGTATTTGATCAGATGGGGGAGAAGACATGGTCACATCTGGAGTGTAAACTCTGAGAGATGTGTGACTAAAGATGATCAGCAGATCCTAGATATCCAGTTCAAATAGGAACCAAGGAGATGAGCAAAGGAACAAACATGTGAGTTTAAATAAGAAAGGCAGCTGTCAATCAAAACTTGTTCTGCAAATAGAGGATTTTTTTTCCCCCAAATTTTAGGGACTTTTCTTTATTACCTCTTTGAGAATTCTGTAGAATGTGTCTGGATCATCTTCACCCCCTACCCCAACTGCTCCCAGGAACCATCCTTCCACACCCATCAAACTTTGAATCCTCTTCTTTTTTTTTTAAATAACCATCAAGCCCAACCTGTGCTTCCCAAATATTGTTGGCTATGTAGCTCTCTACAAGGCTGTAGTAGAGTTCCCAGGGAAAACTGACTCTCCCTTCCCCTGCAGTTATCAATCTGAACCTCTCAGATCAGGGTGGACTTCATGACCGTCTCCCTTCTTTGTGTTGGGGTTTTGTCTGGCTCGAGCTTACCAAGGTCTTGTGCATGCTGTCACAACTGCTGTGAGTTTATGTGTACAGCTGCCCTGTGGTGTCCAAAGGACGCTGTTCCTGTATAGTTACTCAAACCCCTGGCTTGTACACTTTCTGTTCCCTTTCCTGTGATGATTCTCGAGCCTTTGGAAGTACAGGTGTGACATAGATGTCTCCTTAGTGCTGAGCACCCCACAGTCTCTTATGCTCTACAACTTGATCAGTTGTGGGTCTCTGTGTTAATCACTGTCAGCTGCAAATGCATCTGTGATGAGGGCTGAGAGATTTACTAATCTATGGATAGAACAATAAGTCATTAGGAGTCAGTTTAATATTATATCCAGTTAGCACAGTGGTTTTCTATTTTCCTAATGCTGCGACCCTTTAACAGAGTTCCTCATGTTATGGTGACCCCAACTGTACATTATTTCATTGCTGCTTCATAACTGCAATTTTGCTACTGTTGCGAATCATAATGCTAGTTTCTGATATGCAGGATATCTGATACATGCTTCTTATGGGTCTCATGACCTATTGATTGAGAACCACTTATTTACCAGAATAAGAGTATTAGGCCCTTACCAAGGGTCTATGACCTGTCTAGTCACTAGTTCTTGCCCTGAAAATGGCTCCAGGTACAAGTTTCATCTTGTACAGCAGAACATGAAGCCACAGTATATGAGGATTCCAAACCTCTATAACTTAACTCAGTGTGCTCTACCTTTAGCTATTTCACTGGTGTGCCAAGGTGCCTCATTATGAATCTAATTAGTTTGCATAACAATGTCCTCTCTTCGTCACCTCCCATGCTTATTTGATGCTTGTATATCTACAAGGTCGATTTTTATTGATTGTCTTTCTATTTTGCATTTTGAGTTCTCTTTCTATGTCATGGGCATGTCCATCATTAAATATGTGATTTGTAATATTTTCTTCCATTCAGTGGCTTATCTCTTTCTTTTTCCATCTAGTGAAAACATATTCTTCTCTCACACAATATATGCTGATTACAGTTTTCCCTCCCTCTACTCCTCCCAGCGTCTCTCCATCTCCTCTCCCATCGGGATCCACTCTTTTATGGTCTCTCATTAGAAAAGAGCAGGCTTTTGAGCGATAATAATAAATTACAACAAAATAAATATAGTTAAGATAAAACAAAAACTGTCACATCAAAGTTGGACAAGACAAACAAACAGGAGGAAAAGAGCCCAAGAGAAGGCACAAATCAGAGACCCACTCGTTTGCACACTCAGAAATCCCATAAAAACACTAAACCAGAAGCCATAGTATAGACCCTGAGGACGCCATGCGTTTCCATGCAAATCCTTCCCATGGAGCTTCAGTCATAGTGAGTTCATGTGATCTTTAAAGAGCTTTGTTTACTTGGTGTCCTTCATCCCCTCTGGCCCTTTCTACTTCATCTTCTGAAGGGTTCCTTGAGCTCTGCGGCAGGGGGCCATTTGCTGGAGACATTCTATTTAGGGCTGAGTGTTCTAATGTCTCTCACTCTCTGCATGATGTCTGGCCATTGTTTGTGCCCATCTGCTGCAGGGGAAAGCATCTCTGATAACAGCTGAGTAGGGCATTGATCTTTCAGTACAGGAAAATATCAATTAAAGTTATTGCATTGCTATGTTTCTGTTATTTTGTTGTTTTAGACCAATAGTTCAACACTGTTTTCAAATAACAGTAACTCTTAAAATTAAAATGTTTGCTTTACCAGTTTGTTCTTTTCTTATGGATTGTGCTTTGGGTGTTATACCTAACCCATAGTCATAATAACGTTTACACTTTGCATGCAGGTGTATAAGCCCTTTGAATAAAGATACATAGATTAAAGTTTGCTATTTTGCATATTGGATAACCAATATTTCAAGCATCTTTATCTTCCAAAGCTTGCCTTGCCTCCACTGAATAGCTCTGTGTCTTTGTTGAAGATTCTCCGTCTGCAGCTCTGTTATTTAACTTGTTCTTTCCAGACTGTTTTGGCCATCAGTGTTTTTGTTTGGCTGGTTTGTCTTTAATTTTGTTTTCTTCCTCTTCCTCTTCTTCTTCCTTCTGTTTTCATTTTCTTTTTCAAAGGTGTCTCATAACTTCTGGGATGTGGATTGGGATTGTGTTAAATCTATGATCCAAGTTTCAATACATTGTATCATTACTGCAATATACCGTTGAAATTTATTCTTTAAGACTGTACTAAAACTTAATATTATAGTCCTTTTTGGCAAGGGAAAGTCTCTACATTGAATTGGTAGTAGGTTCTTTCTCTTTCTTGTCTCTCCTCTTTCTCTCTCTCTCTCTCTCTCTCTCTCTCTCTCTCTTTCTCTCTCTCTCTCTCTTTCTCTCTCTCTTTCTCTCTCTCTCTCT
>NC_022023.1:7742181-7759091 GCF_000317375.1 Microtus ochrogaster
GCCTGTCCTGGAACTAGCTCTTGTAGACCAGGCTGGCCTCCAACTCCCAGAGATCCGCCTGCCTCTGCCTCCCGAGTGCTGGGAATAAAAGCGTGCGCCACCACCGCCCGGCTAAAATCTTAATAAAAAGATTTATGTGCTTTATTTTCTGATGCTAAATCATCTTTAAGTTGCCAGTCCAACACCTGCTTGCACATCAAACATTGCCTTTTTTGTATTCTATTTCTCAACCTCAGGCACTAGCCTAGTGTGGCGTCTTCGTGAGCCTGTGGTGATGTCCTGGTGATGTCCTGTTTGGTTTCCCATTGCTGTGAGATTAGTTTATGATGCCTGTTCTTTATTGCTTAGATGTTTTAGACTTGTCTTTTGTTTATACCAATCTGTCATCCTACCTCTTGCACTTAAAATTTCTTAAGAATAGGTTAAACATTTTGCATGTCCATTTGGTCAAAGGATTATCACAAAGCCTTGCACGCAGGCAATGCCTCATATGGTTGTAAATTAAGTGAATAGATGAGTTAATAGAGATTTGAAGAATATTTTTGTGTTTACTTTCTGCAGGAAGATTGTGAATTCTCTAACACTCTTTTTTTTTTACTAAGGTTTAGAAAAATGGGACCTTTTAGGAGCTTCTTGTCAAATTATCCATAAGGTCTCTTGAACAAAGGGCATGAATAAGACTCAGTAAGTGGACTCTAAAATAGTGGTGCTGTTTTGCTCATATGATTTTGGAAGATGACTTTCAAAACAAAAGCATTTATTTTCTAGTCACTTCCTGAGACATTCTGAACACTTACTAGTGAGAGAATATTTTGGGGAAGTTGTGGGCTGGCCAGTCGACGGTGCATGAAGCAGCAGCATGTGGCTGGGGCAGATGGGAGTGGAGAAGGGCAGGAATAAAGGCAGAGGAGGGACTGTGGGTGTGAGCTGAACAGAACACCATGAATGAGAAAAAGGAAAGGTTTGTTGAATTGATACTGAAGAGCAAACTGTCTAAAGGCAACAGCCGTATGGTGTATGACCACAATGCTGAGGAAAGGCAATCTTCTTACCAATTTTCCAGGGTAGGAAGTCCTGAAGAGTTAGTTGTACCTCCAGTTCCTTCAATTTCAATTTCAATTTCAATTTCATATATATATATATATATATATATATATATATATATATATATATATATATATATATGAGATGAGAAGACAGTTTGAGGACTTTTATACTACAAGGACATTAGTGTGCACAAATGCACCATCACCAGGGTACAAAGGTAGAAAAACTAGGTAACCCAAATCATGCAGGGCTGCCAAAAATAATACAGCAGGAATCTTTCATCTGTGCTCTCCTTCCTACATTTACACCTTGCTTTACGCTATTTGGGATTTTGAGGTCAGTTGAATGCATGGTGTATTTATTATGTTGTGTATTTTTTTCCCCTCACCTTCTCCCTCTCACAGTGCATCTACAAACATTGCCATTGTTGGCTGTGAAGTTAGCTTTGAGCATCTGTGTTACTTCCCATCTTACTACAACTCAGCATTTCCTTCAAAATGCTTTTCCCCTACCTCACGCAACCCTTAGCAACTGCGGGGACTGTGGAAGGCTGCTGCCTTTGGTGAGAGAAAATCAAAATATAATACATCTTGCAAATCTACTCATATTCTGCATAGTGAGTATACTAGTCTTTTTGTTGTTAAAAGTACACAGAAATATCTCTTTGGAATTAACACATTCTAGCTCTGTGACGACAACTCTTAGATCCCATGAATGCACAGAGTCATGGCTTCCCTTGCACTGTCTCTGTGAATGCTAACTAAAACAAGAAATAAATATGACTGTTTTCCTATGCATAAGCAGCATGAAGTTCTTCTAACTACTTTTCAATTCTAAAATATACAGTTGGCCCTACTTGATATCATAAGCTTTCTGACTTGTGAACTTGTGGTGTTGAAAGGTGATAAGCCACTACAGAAGAATTATATCAGTTCTGTCTTAACTTAGATGAGAGCTGGAGATACTTAAAGAACCTGTATGTGTGCATGTGTTTCTCACATAGCAGCCAAGTGCACGCACCTGCCTAGATACATACACATGTGTATATTATCCATTTGCTGCCATTTTCCTCTCAAATTCTCCCTCTGTACCCTGCCACCCAAAGCTTGTGGTAGAAGTATTTTTCACCGCTCTCTCCCTCCCACTTCCCCCCCCCACACACACACTTATGGTATGTGCAGTTTTGCCAGACCCATATGAAGACAGGGGAACTCTGACACGATTGCTTCTCACAAGTCTGGGAATGAAAATACTTCCCAATGACAACATCTGCCTCTCTTCAAGCCATGCCCAGTTATTCCCCCCAAAGAAACGGTCTGATTAACTTTTTTCTAAAGTCTTAAGATAGCAGTTTGTGTAGCCGATCTAATTAAGAAGTTTATGTAACAGATCTGTGGGATTTTTTTTCTTCTTCTTCAACTGGGTTCTTTGAGCTCAGTTTGAATGTTACCGGCTTTCGATATGCAACGGACGAGTGCTTCCCGAGCTGAGAATTATCAGCTCTTGTGGGATACGATTGCTTCCTTGAAACAATGTGAAGAGGCTATGCAGCATGCATTCATTCCGGTAAGGAAGATGCCTTATTTACTTAGGGATTCTGTATTTCATCTCGTTCATTCTTGTCTTTTCATTAGAACAACAACAAAAAAAAAAGGCATTCTGTATATTTAAAGATGTATCCTCTCTGTAGCTCCTGCTCAGAATAAATGTGAGTCTGTTTCTTTCTGCTTTATATGAATTCCGGATTCTTAATGTGACCAAACTTTGATCAGTGAGAAAGAGTAATCGCGATCCAAATTAATAGCACAAGGATAGTAGTTTCTATCAGTGGCATGCCCTAAATTTGGAATGTATATCACTGATATGCTCATATTTGAGGGTACCTGCAGATTCTAGTTACTGGTTGGTACACAAATCGTACCCAGAGTGGCTTGAATGTCTCGGCCAGGTGATTTTGATAGATGGATCAAAAGATCATGAATTAGCTTTCAGTTTTATGTTCTTTGCTGATTTGAATAAACTCCAGGCTGCAGACTCTCTTCAGCGGTAAAAATCACTTCTTCGGTAGTGGTGCTTTGAGTACAGATCTGTAAACATGCCTGATAGAACCGGTGGTGACACAAAATGATGCAATGAATGAATTTTTCTTATTCTAGGTTGTAAAGATGATTTCTTTACTTACAATTTGTCCAGCTGGGGTGTTGAGGCTGATGGTGACCTGTAGATCGAGGAGACTTGAACAAGGTCTTGAAGAAGTTGATTATTAGTGTTAATGTAGTTGATTACTTTGATGTAATGTGCTTTGGGAGTTTTGAGATGACAAATGAAGAATAACAGAATATTCTTCAAAATTAATCCTTATTAAAATCATAATGAACTTCCTCCATAAATTATTACTCATGGCATAGAAACTCAAGAGATGTGCTTCTTTAAACAATTTTAAAAAATCCAAGTATTCTCTAAAGTTCAGGCTGCTTTCAAAGTTCTCAAATTGGATGTAATCATGATGTTCCCTGCATTTTAGAATCATCTAAATGTTCCAAAGACTGCCATATTTAAGTTTTACCTAATTGAATTCTGTGTTCTTGCGGGACAGCCATAGGTCCATCCTGAATCTCAACAGCACAAGACACATTTTTTTGTGTAAGGAATTTTAAAAACCGGTGTCTGGAAACTCTCCAGACCATGTGAAGTTATAATGATTCTGTTTTGAACCAGAATCTGTATATTACGTTTTCTTTTATGTTTATCAAACTCTTCTTTCTTTGTTTTATCAAGAAAAGTTTGATATTCCCGATGAACCTCCAACATCTCCTCCTTAGGAACAGTCTCTAAAAAATGCAATTGCTTTCCCCATTCATTGTTGCTAGTACAAACTTCTAATTTACCATCAAATATAATTAAGTATTTTATTCTTGGTCTTCTGATATTTTGTAATTTCTCAGAGGTGAGAAGGAATGTTAGAAAAGGGAACTGATATTTGCTTACTTTCTGTTCTTCTGCCTCGAACTCTGTGACTGTATAGATTCTTCTCCTCCCAGAATTTAAGCCAGTGCCTGTCACACGCCAAGTGCTTATGAAACATTTGAAGAGAGTCTAATTCAAGATTGGAAATTTCAAGTTGCTTCATGGTATTTTATCAGTAATTTTGTCTGTACTGACCTCATAAAATTATTTCTATCTGAACCAATGTAGAAAAAAAACTAAAAATTCCTTATCTCATCATTGCAGATAGGCTGGTGGCATAGGCAGCTATATCTTAACACACGGAATATGCTTCTATGTGGAACAGAACTTTCAGTCTGTTCTGATGAGCTTCTCTGCCTTCTACTCTAATATCTGTTCCCAGATTCTGCTAGTATGCACACACACACACAAGCATACCAATTTGCCATCTTGGTGTGAAGCTACTGGAAAATTCCCAATGTTTCAAACAATCTCCAATGCCTTCAAAGCTTTATTAAATTTATACCATCACAGTTTATGGAAAAAGAAACTATAACAAGAGTTAAAATAATAAGAGAATATTTTTTAAATTAAGCCTCCTTTTAGATTGGTCAGTTTAATTTGGATCTTAGAAAAGGACTCTGTTCCCAACTCTATGTACTCTACAGGCTTGTGATACGTATTTTATATAGTCATATGTATATTTATACAAATATATTTGCATGCACAAATATATACAAACAGAGTTACACATGACATTTCAGCGTAATGATACCCTTCACTGTTTAGGATATCTTAAATCCTGTGCCAGTTCTGTCACAGTAAAGAAGAGGCAGTTTGCTTGGCTCAGATAATTGGCCCCTTTAAAAATAATCCTAGTAATTTTAAAAGTTAAATATTTCAAAATGAATGTTGTATAGGAAGTATAGATGTATAGCAGTGTCTCTGATCTTTACGAAGCTGGTCCGAGCAGTTCCCCAACAGGTAAATGCTTTTCCCTGCATGCACCGTCGGAGTGTGGATTCTGAGCACACGATGCGAGTGGTCTGGATCTTGGACGTTCTGCGTCATAATTTCACACATGGTGACTGTGCATGGTATTTCAGTCAATCCAGTTCTGTAGACTAAAAACAACCCTGATTTATAATCTACAACTATAGTATAATCTACTTCCAGAAGATTACCCCCAACCATACAACCCGAGTTCCCCTTGGTGACAGTAAACCTGGAGTAGCCAATACCTGTATCATATAACTCAATATTGTCTGAAGAGAAGATGGAAACCAAACTGTAACACCCCTCAATTTCAACACTTGGTTCATAAATTAGATCATGGGCTGTAGTGATGGGATAAAAATCAATTCAGGTAGGTTCATCTGATAAATCCAACAGCCTTGAATTCAAAATAACAACAAAGGATTTCCATATCTTTTAGCATTAAGCGCTTGGCCCATGTAAACTAATAAATATTGAATGCAGGGACGTGTGTACCTCTTCCATAAAATCTTAGTTATTCAGTCTATTATGGAGCATCTTCTAGCATCTCTGGGTATCACACAAACCCAAAGCTTTCATGTTTTATTAAAGTGATTACATGAGTTTGTACAATAGCCCCCTACTTAGGTACTCTTTTTCATAAAGATGCATCTGGTTTTTTATTCACTTATCAGTTTGTTGAGCTCATGTCCGTGTTCTAGACCTCCTGATATCTGCCAACCTCTATTCTAGACCCTTTACAAAGGGACACTGACATTTCTCATAAGAGACCTCATTGCCTCTTGACTAAATGGTGCCTACCGTCTCTTCCTTTCGTTTGCAGCATTGTTTGCCTTTGTGTTGTTAGTCATTACGTTGGGATTTAGTAAAGTCATTCGGTCTGTCATTCCACAGGACATTCTTGCATTTCATCTCTCCATCCTGCTCCTAGACTAGGAGCAAGATGTCTGTCAATTAAAGACAGGTGCAATGGTATTCATTCATCTAATTCAATATTCTTAGTTCTTAGCACAAGTTTCTCATCTGGCCTGCCTCATTGCTCCTCTTGTGCCATTAGTCTGATAGTGAATTCAGGGTTTCTCTTAAGCTACCCAGAGAGGCTTTCTGTACTGACATCCAGAGAACCTTTGTACACTGCCCATTGAGAGCCCAGTGACACAGAGATAAAACGCAGAAGGAAAGGAGAGAACCGAGTTGGAGAAAAGTTGAACTAGTCAGTTGAGAATTGTTGGCCTCAGAGTGAGATTCAGTCATTCAAGAAGTGACTCACATCCTTCCTACATACCTTCCCACAAGTCTGACATTGCGTGGTACTCCTTTGCCCTCTTTTTGAAGCCCTGATGAACAGTGAGTACGGACTCAAGTAAAATGCTCTGTGAGATAACACTGCTATCGCCACCTCCAAGTTGGAAAGCCAGCAGAACCAGGTTCCTTTTCAAAATCAAATAGCCAGTAAGACAAGTAGTACCTATACCTCTTGATTTTATCACTGCCCTGTTTTTTATTTTATTCAACTTTTGTGTTTTATATTTTAAGTAGTTAGAATGGGTTTCTCCCATGTCCCCATAACCCTGTGAACTGCTCACGTGACAAGACTATGTGATTCTCATCTCCCCCTATAGTCTACACGGCTAAAAACAGTGCTGAAAACAAGATGTTTGCCAAGTGAATCTGTAGTGACTGATTAATTCACGAGAGTACCAATTTAGCGCTGATGAGATGAGGAAGAGGAAGTGATCCTTGTCTCGTGTATTCTCAAAATCTGCCTTCTCAGCTCCAGGAAGACTTCCCCTGACTGCCGCTGGCTGTCCTTTAGGGGCCTGCTTAGGTTAGCTCTAAATAGCATTTGTTCAGCAATGGCTTCGAGTCCTAGTTCATGGTGTTCCAAGTGTGTTTTGTCCTCTCTGGATTCTAAATATGACTTGACGCACAATCTTCCATCTTGCTGGATTCATTTTTCTGTTTTATTCTTTGTGCCCTCACTTCCCATTCTGTTTAATGATACCCCAATTTTCAGTCTAGTGCTTTCTGAGGAATATGAGCAAAGCTATTAAAGGAATTCCTAATAGTAAAGAAGTAAAGAAGGCACTTAATCTACGGAGACATTCAGTTTAAGGTGGGGGACGGCGCTTCAACTAGAAGTGACCTGGATAACTACAGCAGGGTAGGACTGTGTGAACTTCTCGAGACTGCTGATGAAATGAGCCGCTGCTTTTTTCACTCAAATAAAACAGAAACGAACACAACAAAAACCATCTATTTTCTCCCCATCAGGTGTGTACTTTGCATCTTTATTATCTGTATATGTATATTTACTATATACACATATATATTCATGTATATATGGAATTTACACACACAGTGATACCAGATGCAGAATGCCTTTGCTATATTCCAGTTATTGCTAATTTTGTACAACATTTTTATTAACTCATCAATTCCAGGCTTTTAGCGCAGATATATGATATCGTACAACAGATAAAATCTGTACTCAGCCATTCCCACCTGCCTTACACGCTGTGGAAACTGCAAAATCAGAACTCCAAAAGTATTTGCTACAGCAAAACAAGTAACTAAATTGTTCAGAGTTAACAAGAGAAACTTCCTCCAATAGTGAAACAGAATTAAAGTTGAGTACATCAAAACTTGTCTTGAGTTCATATTACTATAAGGTACTATTAATGCCCAAAGCTTTAGTTAAATGTTTCTTTGGGGGGGGGGGGAGTGCTCAAAAGGAAATGGCATTTGTCTTTAATTTTTATGTAATGAAAGCAGAAAAAAATTTGTTTAAGGTAGACACACTCAGATGAGGTTAAAGATCCAGTGACACATTCCAACACACACACACACACACACACACACACACACACGAGTCTATCTTTTGGGATCCTGCCCAGAAGGAAGAGTTTCAATAGACAGCAAGAGATGTGCATAGTGAATCAGTCTAACCAAGGTGTGGTCCTCTGCCACCACTGTCTCAGATCCAAGCTCTCCTTCAGAGTCTCTGTGCCTGTGTGGTCATCTGACAAACGGTTAGTCTTTATGTAGGAGATGACTTCTTCTGGGTGCCTGCGAGGCTGAAAACTTCTCTCAGGAGATTCCTGGGAATTCTTTGGTTTTTCTTTTTCATTCCTTTTTTTTTCAATAGTCTCCTAGCCAAGGAGAGTATAAATGTCTGTTTAGAAACCATGCATTCCCATCAGAGAGGTTAACCACATTTCCATACTTTTTGTTACAACACCTCAGTCTTGAGGTGAAGCTTGCCTGCATCTGAAACAGATCCAATAAACAATACAAGTAGGAACCAGGGTGAGGACACATTCAGCTACTGTCAGCTACTGTGCACAAGAACCATTTCTCCTTAACCTCTCAACTTTTCAGTGCTGTTGGAAGGGCTGGCGTGAGCAACTCCATCTTGTCAGTTTGAGACTGGGTCTCCCTATGATACCTAAGCTGGCCTTAACTTAAAATCCTCTTCCTAGTTTCCAATGTGCTGAGATTATAAGCATTTCTCATTTTTTAGCTGTATGGAAATTAAAATGTATCAATGCTATTAGTGGGCCACAGCTGGGACTACTGGCAAAACCTGCCTCCCTGGCGTTGTCTTTCTTGTTACAACTTTCAAAACAAAAGCATAAATTCAATTAGTTTTCAATACCAAAATCTGAAATGGCTGGGATCAGAAATATTTCAGTAGCTTGAACTCCACTAAAGTCTGTCTAGTGTACTGCTTTGTCCTGATTTAGAGTTTTGGCTAGGCATGGGACCTGGGTCTAACCTTTGTTCTACAGCTTGATAGCTTAGGTCATTTACTCAGACTCTGGTCCTCAGTTTTATCATATATAAATCTAGGTGCTATGTTGTTGTAGGATTCTTTGAGGTTTCCTGTGATGTGAGTTAAACCCTGAGGATGTGTCCTGACCAAATAATGTGCTCAGTCAAGGTTGCCCCCATTCTTATGAATGCTGTTGAAGTTTTGGTATTGTCCCAAAGTAACGTCAGCTCTCACACGTTACATAATGTGTTCATATAAGATCCCAATGGCTTTCATAGTAATTCACAGATGGACTAAATAACATTATTTTCATTTAGATGTAACTATAAGTTTCAGAGATTAATTCAATCTGATAATTGCATCATAAAAGTGAGCTGTCTTAAACTCCTGTCTGATGATTACTATTGGAAACTATTTGTATTGACTCTTGAATAATATTCAAAATGGAGTTACAATTAAACTCAGAAATCATCTAACCCTTTTAACTGTCAGCCTTGATCCAAGTTAGAAAGTTAGGTGCCACAACCAAGCTCTACCAATCCCAGAAGCCTCTGCTAGGAGCAGAGTTGCTGTCTCCGTGCCGTGTGGCATAAAAGCAAACAGGACCAAACTTGGTATGGGGTGGGAGTAGATAAGGAGGAGACATAGATGCATATCTTCAAATATCAGATTTAAAAAGAACTAACCCCCCTTTGGGATTTGTTGGCACTGCCCATTGAAAAACTGAGGTCCCAGTGTGTGTGTGTGTGTGGCTGCAATTTCAATGGGTACATAGGTCTGCGAGTGCAGGGAGAAGACAGCTTCCTCTGAAAACCACTGTTTACCTCTAACTCTGATAGCATTTCTCTCTGTGTGTGTGCACACATGTGTGTTCTCCATGTGTGCACAGATCCATGTTCATACGCAGGTGCTCCTGCGTCTGCAGGTGTGTATAAATAAATAAGCAGATCCGTCATCAGCCGTGGCTGCAGTTCCTTACAATACCATGCACCTTGGCTTTTGAGTCAGGGGCCCTCTCTCTGTCCGGGTACCCACTCGTTCTGTTAGCTGGACTGAATGTCAGTCCTAGGGCTCTTCTTGTATCTTCCCTCGCTACTCAGGAGTGGCACGTGTGAGCCATTGCTCTTGAGTATTTTCCAAGAGGTCTGGTCGTCAAACTTCCTGTGCCTGTAGTATAGCCCTTCAGCTATTAAGCTGTCTCTCTGGCCCCAATATCCCTTCATTTTCCCTTGAAACACTGTTGGAGTACAGTGAGCAAAACCCTCATGATACATACAGAGTAATTAACCATTAGAAAGCCTGGGCAAAACCAGAAGCCAAGAAAAATGTATTTCTTCCCTGGGAAGCTAAGGCAGATGCGGGACTGGGAACTGGTTGGCAGTTCAGATCTAGAGATTTGTAGTCTCTTGGCTTGAAGAACAAAGAGTCCATTGCTTATTTAATGACAATGCACAAGGACATCTGCACAATGTGTTCTTTCCTACCAGCAAATGCCAGCAGCATTTAGCAAGCCTTTGTTTTCTGAATACTATCATTCTTTCCTACATATCCTTAATGGTTTTCTTCATTGAGACGGACTACAAGTAGGACATTAATCTTGAAGAGAAACGGAGGAAGGCTAGATTGTCAGGCGTTTAGCATCGTCACAGTTATAAGATGAAAAATAGAACTAAAACATTCTCTGCCCTGTTCCTATTGTCATCCAAACCAAGTGCTGACTTTCAGAAGCCTCACAAGGCTGCAGGGCTGCCCGCCATAGACATTGTGATCAATAACAATTACACAGCCGTGAACTCTCAATTCCTCCTGTCCCTCACGCAAAAGATTCATTTCAGGTGTGAAATATTTTACGACTTTCTCCATGACTTCATCTACATGCAGTTTCAAACACTGTATGATTTAGGATTAAATCATGATTAGTAGGAGTGAAAGGAAGACATTGAATTTTTTTTTTTTTTACTGGAATTGGAGCTTAGAAAACATGGAAAAAAGCAAGTCAAGAAGAAAAGACTCTGCTTCCCTTCAAACACTTATAGTGCTTCCATAAAGAAAGATCCTTTTCACTTTTGATTTTGCTTTGGTTGTCAGTGTCAGGAATAGAACCCAGGCCCTGGTGACTACTAGGCAATACTCTCTTACCCAACTACATCCCTAGCCCTTCTATATTTTACTCTTGAGGCCACAGTTAACAAGTGTACAAGGAAACATATATATTATGAGCACAGAATAAGAAAATCATCTAGAAGGAACATTCTCTAAGACAAACAATACCTCACCCGTGAGTCAATTTATCAGACACCTATTTATGTCACTCACCCTTATCTCATTAAACTTCTGTGTTTCATTTCAGCTAATTTTTCTTAAGAACAATATGAAAAGGTGGTAATAGCAGAGCAAGAAGTTATTTCCCTGCAGGAAGGACGGTACATCTTGTGCCAGGCCCCCTCCACTCCCCAGGGCTTCCCAATAGGGTAAAATTTATGATAAATGAAATCACATCCTTGATGAGATGCACCCTTAGAGGTCACCCCCTATACTTTTTATCCTTCAACTATATAAATAAACTCAGAGGCTCACTGAATTACCTTTTATTCTGACTTATGAAAGTTATTGGTTACAAAGTCGGTACCTCCAGTCTCTGATTCTTGTCATCTTTACACTAGTGACATAATTCCTTACCTGTACCATGGCCATTCCCAGGGAGATAGGGTATTTGGAGCTTGATAGCCAGGGAAGAACTACTGGAGATATCAGGTTGACTCTATTATAAATATCTTGAAATACTTTTGCATCTAAAATAGGTATTTATGGAGTAAAACAGGAAAAGTATAAATTCTTTGTTAAGATAAAGCATGAGATACAAAATGAGGGTATAGTTTGAGGTAGATCTCAGGATTGAAAATGCTGTAGCTATAAGCTTGTTTATTTCCAAGATTTTTGAATCCCTAGCTTTTTTTTTTTTTCAAATCCCATGTTTTCTCCAAAATCTCTGATTTCTTATGTATGGTGGCATGGTAACTCTGGGCAGATGTTACTGCCGGCAGCTGCCTACTGTTTTCCAAGCAAAGCAGTTTGAGTGGACGATGATGGATGTTGAGTCAAGATGAGTAATCGCCATCTCTGCTGGTTATTAGTGCTGTGGCCTTGGACAAGTGATGATAGAGGCCAGCTTCCCACCTGACTCATCTACAGATGGAACGGAGATGGAGGACACAATTCTTCAGGTGGTAATGAGGGGCAGAAAAAGTGAGCCCACAGAAGCAGATGGTCAGAATTAGGGTGTTTCTGCTGAGGGTTTCCCTTGATGGATATTCCACAGTTTAGAACAGTGGAGTAGGGAATCCAGCAGTGCAGTACAACAGCTTCCCACAGAAGGAAGATATCACCTGCTCTACCTGTTTCACTGATCCCGTGCTCTTGGGGGGCTAATTCATGAATCTTCATCTTGTTTTAATTCTAGTTCCATGTAAGTAAAAGCCAATGAACCAGAACTTTTCTTTCAATAGGCTGATAATGAAATGTCATGGAACAAGGGGTTTCCCCATCGCAACAGTTACAATATTGCAAAGAAATTATGAGTATCATATCTGAACAAATTTCCCATCAAAGCCTGTTAACAAGAATGATTAGTGATGGGTGATCTTGGTAACCTACTGTACCTACCTGGGAAGAGGTAACTTCATTTGTAGACGAGCTTGCATCAGATTGGCTTGTGGGCATGTCTGTGAAGCATTGTCTTGATAAGTGTTAATTTTTAGAGGAGGGCCCAGCCAGTAAGAAAAATAGCAACAGAAAGCAGCATTGCTCCGTAGTCTCTGACTTGAACTCCTGCCTGCTTGAACTCCTGCCTTGACTTCCCTCGACAATGAACTCTAACCTGTAAGATGAAACCACAAGTTTCTTTTGGTCATGGTGCTTTTTAATTTTTTTTTATAGATTTTATTGAGCTATACATTTTTCTCTGCTCCCTGCCCTTTATCTTCCTCTCCTTCTATCCTCTCCCTTGATCCCCACTCTCTCAATTTACTCAGGAGATCTTGTCTTCCCATGTAGATTAGATCCATTTTTGTTTCTCTTAGTGGCTTCATTGTTGTCTAGGTTCTCTGGGACTGTGAAGTGTAGGCTGGTTTTCTTTGCTCTATGTCTAAAGCCACTTATGAGTGAGTATATGTGATAATTGTGTTTCTCAGTCTGGGTTATCTCACTCAATATGATGTTTCCTAGATCCATCCATTTGCCTCCAAATTTCAAGATGTCATTATTTTTTTTTCTGTTGTGTACTACTCCATTGTGTAAATGTACCACATTTTCCTTATCCATTCTTTGGTTGAGGGGCATTATCAGTTGTTTCCATCAGAGAAACGCAAATCACAACAACTCTGAGATTCCAACTTACACCTGTAAGAATGGCTAAGATCTAAAACACTGATGATAACTTATGCTGGAGAGGATGTGGCGTAAAAGGAACACTCCTGCATTGCTGGTGGGAGTGTAAACTGGTACAGCCACTTTGAATATCAGTATGGAAATGTCTCAGCTAACTAGAGACCAAGCAAGTACCAGTATCATGTTTCATACCATATGTAAAGTATTCATACATATTTGATAATTAATTCTCTACAGGAAGGTTTGATATCTTTCTTTTCCCAGCTAAGAACTGGAGAAATTATAAGATTTTTTTCTTATCCATTAGAATAAAATAATATTCTTTTTTATTGTTAAGGAAGTTTGTTGTGCTCAGAATTATAAACCTGGAGAATCATGAGCTTCAGGACACCTTGGGCAATATACTAAGAACTTGTCTTGTCTCCAAAAGCCAAACAATGGATGGATGAATGAATAAAGTAAGAACTGGGGGTTTTCAAGAGGAGTTGTTTCAGAGTTGAATTTGCTCAAGTGAAAAAGATGCTTCTGCTATTCCATCTTCCTGTTTTTTGAACTAGGTTGATGGCAAAGAAGGTAGGTTGCCCTCTATAGGTTTTTTAGGGTTAGGGAGGACATCTAAGATCTTGGCCTCTTCAGCCATTAGCCTGTAGTGAAATCCAACTTGCTATGCTCTCAGGTACCTATGCCGCTCCCTTACCCACTCTTCGTGCCTCAGTGTCCTGTGCTGTGAGGAGCATGCTCCAGTCACTTCAGGTTGAGCACAGACCAAGTAACGAGAATGCACTGGTGAATTTGGTAGTGCTGACTTACCGCTGGGTTGGATGACACCGCACCCACCTGGTTGGTATTGCGGAGAAGGGAACATGAGATGACAATATTTGAAAAAGAAAAAGCTAAATCCAGTAATAGCGTTACCTTCCATTTATAGGACTCGATTTGGCTTCACAGGCTTTATTTTTTTTACCTCACTTCTTGAGAAATAGGTTAACTAGAAAATAGCATTGTCCCATTTTTTTTAAAGCAGAAGTTTGCAGTAGATTAGGGGGACCTAGAAACCTTGTGAGAATTGGGAAATTGAATCTCAGTCAGAATGGAGAGAAACTTTGCTTCAGAGTATGAAAGAGAAACTCCTAACTTTCCAGGCCAAGAAAGAAGATGAGGAGGAAAAAAAAGAAAGGAAGGGAAGGAGGGAGGGAGGGAGGGAGGAAGGAAGGAAGGAAGGAAGGAAGGAAGGAAGGAAGGAAAAGGAAAAGAGGAGCACTTTCAATCTGCTTAACGAAAGTTAAACGGACCAGTGAGGAAGTTGGTTTGCTCCTGGGTTCTGATGCCAGAAAGACATGCATGGCTGGGATCCTCTCATGGATCTTCGTAGATTTATGACCTTAAGCAAATTAGCTAGTCAACTTTGGCTTCTTTCCTTCTCTAATTCTCCCTGACCTCACCCATACCTCTCTCGTTTCCCCTCCCCTTTCCCTTACTCCACCTTCCCCCTCTTCTTGTCCCCTAACTTCCCTCTCCTTCACTTCCTGTCCCCTGTCTTCCGGTCCTGCCTCCTCCCTTTCCTGCTTTTCTATATCTTTTCGGTGTTGGCGATGTCATTTCATTTAACTACTACTGCAAAGTTAAGTGCACTGATTTATCTTAAAGTGTCATCATTGATGCGTAATATATCTCACCAAAGGTATTGCTACTATGATTATTTTGTGTTATAATTGTAGCCTCGGCTCTTCAAGTAATTATGAGACCTGAAGCAAGTCACCTTTTTAAATTCTATTTGTAAAATTAAATAATAAAATTGCATGCATCTCCATTGGAAGGGGAAATAATAGATTCGTAGGTGGACTGGACTGAAGTAAGTGGGGGTGGGAACAAGGGGGACCAAGTTGGGGGAGGGGAGGAGGGAGAGAGTACTGGGAGAGATGACTGGAATTTAAGGTGTTTGGTGGATGATGTGGAAAGCTGAGGCAATAAAAACTCTCTGGAATCTATAAGGGTCACCCTAGTGAAGACTTCTAGAAATGGGGAATGCGGAGCCTGAACTGGCCGTCTTCCATAACCAGGCAAGGCTTTCAGTGGTGGGATTAAGACAACAACCTAGCCACAAAAACTTCAACCTAAAGCTTGTCCTGTCTGCAAGATGCATTGGGGTAAATGTGACACAAAACTGTGGAAGTGGCCCAGGAGTGACTGGTTCAACTTGAGGTCCATGCCATGAGAGGGAGTCCATGTCTTATACTGCCTGGATGGCCAGGAACCAGAGGCTGAACACCCCAGAGACCTGGGATAGAACCAAACGGGACTGGTCAACAACAACAACCACAGCCACAAATGAATGAAACAATTCCTAATGATATTCTGCTACAGTCATAGACCAGAACCTAGTACAGTCATCATTAGAGAGGCTTCATCTAGCATTTAATGGGAGTAGACTCAGAGACCCAAGCTACACATTAGGCAGAACGTGGAGAACCCTATGAAAGAAGAAGAGAAAGAACTGTAGGAGTCAGAGAAGTCAAGGACACCACAAGAACAGTGCCCACAGAGTCAATTATCCAGGGCTCATAGGGGCCCACAGCGACTGAAGCAACAATTACAGTGCTCATATGGGTCTGAGCTAGTTGTTCTGCATAGATATTATGATGGTGTGGCTTAGTGTTCTTGTGGAACTCCTAACCGTAGGGGTAGGGGTTGTCTGTGACTCTTCCGCTTGCTCTTGGCACCCCCTTGCTCGTAGTGGGTTGCCTCATTCAACTTTGATATGGGCGTATGTTCCTAGACGTATTGTAACTTGTTATGCGGTGTTAGATTGATATCCTTGCAAGACTTGCTCTTTTCTAAAGGGAAATGAGGGAGGAGTGGGAGTGGCAGAAAGGGAGGTGGGAGACGGCCTGGGATGAGTGGAGAGAAGGGAAACTGTGGTTGGGATATAACATATGAAAGAAGAATAAATATCAAAATAAAATATTAAGATAAATAAAAAATAAAATGAATAAAAAAAAGAAAAGAAGCATTCCTTATCTTGGTTTAAAAATATTCGTTTCCCCACATGTAAATTACATCTGGTTATTCCCCTCTTGTTGCATTCTCTGCTGATTTAATAAGCTAATTTATATGAACTAGGTACCACATTAGTGCTTGTGGAATTGTTATCTACACTCTCTTAAAGAGCGGGAGGGTAGATATGGCTGAGTGATGGTACTGAAAGTCTTCAGCGGAAGGTAATTACAGGTTCCAAACACTTCCTTCAACTGGGAGTCGAAACCCGAGAATTTCCAGTGGTGTGGGGGTCAAGTCCAGCAGACTGTGGAGAAGTAAGGAGGAGGAAGAGAAAGTTTTCATCCCAAAAGAGAACACAAGTACAATTTAGGGGGGAAAGATTTCTCTTTTCAAGCATTCCTCTTTCCGTATAGGCTGAATGGAGGGCGTTAGGAAAATCTAACAGAAAACATAGCACCTTGGGTATCAGTCCGTGGCATATCCAGTCCAGTCCTCAATACTGAGGTTTTATTTCAGACTTGACAGAATATACAGGTAGATAACCCCAATATGCTTTTCTCCTGGGTCAAACTATAATCCATCTGGACCTCATTCTGCTGGCATCCTCTACAGACCATGAAACTAAAGGTTGGCTAACAGGGTAACTGGCAGCAGTGAGTGACAGCCAGCTGATGGGTAACTGGAGGTTCAGAGGTGTATAGCTTTCAGGGAAATATCTCTCTCTCTCTCTCTCTCTCTCTCTCTCTCTCTCTCTCTCTCTCTC